>NW_024425675.1:14994507-15040349 GCF_017311325.1 Ursus maritimus
CCCCCCCCCCCCCCCCCCCCCCCAGTTAAAATAAATGCCTGGGTGTGTTAGTTTGTTTTCCTGGTTGGTGTTTGCTGAGTTCCTGGCTTGATGATTGTCATTGATTTTGGAAAGTTCTTCAGCACTAGTATTTCAAATATTTCTTCTTTTTTACTCTTTCTTCTCCTGTGATATTCCAATTATGTATATGTTACATCTTTTATTATTGTCCCACAGTTCTTGGATGGTTGATTTTTTTCCCATTACTTTTTTTCCCTTCAAATTGCCATTTTAGAAGGTTCTCAGTTTTTAAAGGGCCTATGTCCTTGGGCTGTGACCTTCAAAGTGTTTTTCTAGTGGAATAGTGTCCCCCCCACCCTCCCGCCCTGGCTGTAGCATTCTTACAGTATTTCCTGGAAGCCCTGACTTCTATTGACTATCTGCTGTTACTGTTATCTTCCCCTCTGCGAGACAGGAAGGTTCCAGGCAGCTCTAGTGGGAACACAAAAGCATCTTCTAACTAGGCTAAGGCCCTAGAAAAAAATCTTTCCCTGAAGATTAGACCTTTGTTTTGGAGAAAGTTCTATATGTATTCCACAATGATTACTCTTCCTCTCTCCCAGCAGAGCCATGAGGGGACCCTTTTCAGGTTTTCACTCTGAGAACCTGATAGGGCTCCTGGAAGGTAAGCCCATATAAGCCTAAGGGTCCACCTAAGACTCCAGGAGTTTCTTACTCCTTGGCTAATCCACACTCCCACTCTTGAAATTACCATTTAAATGTTATTACCAATTCGTGGTGCCAGTGGCTTCTGGTCCATGTAATCAGATACCTATTCTATCTCTTTGGATACACCTGTCCCTCCAGATTCTAGGGATGGTCGTTTGTCCTGTAAGCTCAGCTCTCTGACGGGTCCAACGGAAGTCACTGATTTTCAGCTTATGTAGCTTTTTCTTGCTGTTAAACTGAGAATGACAACTTCTAAGATCTTTGTAATGGGGAGCTGAAATCAGGAGTTCCTGTAATTCCTTTTTAATAAACTGCCTTTGCCACTTGCTCATTGCTTAGTTGCCATATTTTTTTTCTTACACTAATTCTTTATATATTAAGGAAAATAGCCCATTGACTGTCATGTGTGTTGCATATATTTTTCTAGGTTTTTATATCCTTTTTCTTAATTTTTGATGTTTAAATAACAGGAATTTTTAATATATGCAAATTTTAATATATGCAGTTTTATCAATATTTTCTTTTATGGTTTCTGGGTTTTGTATTATTATTATTAATATTACTATTATTTTTTAGAGAGAGAGAGCCCTTGCGAGCGGGGAGGAGCAGAGGGAGAAGGAGCAGAGGGAAAAGGGGAGGGAGGAGGAAAGAATCTCAAGCTGACTTTGCCCTGAGCATGGAGCCCAATGTGGGGCTTTATCTCACCATCCTGAGATCATGACCTGAGCCAAAACTAAGAGTCAGATGCTTAACCGACTGAGCCACCCAGGAGCCTCAGAGTTTTGTATTATTCTTAGTAAAATATATCCAATTTCAGGATTACAAAGTAATTCTCTCTAGTTTTCTTCTAGTATATTTTATATTCATGAGAGAAGAAATCAGGTTAACCCACATAATATATTTCAAATCCTATGGAAAATAAAAGACTTTAGCAATAGCATTGTTTATCAGTGGGACAAATACAAAAAATAAACGGTGTTAAAATAAACTGGTAGCCATCTGCATTGAAAAGAAGTCAGATTCCTATTTACTTTTTATAATAATAAAGGATTGAAATATCTTATTTTCAACTTATCATCTGTAAACTCAGAAACAGAAAAATAACCACCATTACAAAACAACCAGCATTGCTTTTCCTTCCATTTTATTTGCATGGTATTTTAAAATAAATACTATTGTATGTAATTACAATTTTATATCTTGACGATCGTCATAAGCGTTCCTTCCGTGTTAACACACCATCTTATAACTTTAATTTTTAGTTATATAACTTCTCATAAGTCTTATTTTTTAAAATGTATACAAGTTAGGAGTACTCCACAATTTCCAAATTATATAATCAGTTTTATTTGATTTTACCTAATGTTCAACAAATAGCTTTAAAAACTTCTCCAAAATAATCTCTAATTATTGAGAACTGAGAAGGTAGAAAGGGAGAATAGTAAACACTGCTTACAAGAGTGCACTGCTGTAAAGTTTTGGGGAGTAGCTGTGTTTTGAATGCATTTTGGAGGAAACATAACTTAAAGGAATTACTACTTCAAAGAAAAAAAAACAGGAGGAAAAAAGTCAGAGTTGAGCTCAATGACTAAAACTTCATAATAGTAAACCCATAAATGGTAAAACTTACCCTATTTATATTTTACCACAATTAAAAAAGTTATTGGATTTTTACTCTTTAACACATAATACTTTTTTTTTTTGCAAAATCTAGTTGTTCCAAATTCTCCTAATTTCCTATTTTTCTAGAGTAATCTAAAAGTGCTGTGGAATTTCTCTGCATGTTATTAACTAAAATGATACTTGCTTTTTAAAGTAGCTGTGGAAATTGATAATAAACCAATTAAAAATGTTTTTTTTATCTTCTTTGCCTTCAGCAGAAACCTCTCATTTGAACAATAATCCAATCAGATTAAATGAAAATATCCCTGTATCCCTCCAGCTAGTCAGACCAACAACTAATCTTAACCCACCATAACCCCATTAGAAATAGACTACAAAACACTTATAATTATTATTTTTTAATACTATGTTTCAGCCTCAGAACTCTATCAGTTGAAATGAGAATAACATTTTGAGCTGTTTTCATAGTACACCTATTGGTTTTCTGCGACGTATTAAAAAATAAGAAAAGATCCTGAAAATACTAGTTAGCATTGAAATAACAGGTACCCATAAAGAAATCTGTCTCCCAATTCAAAGGCAAAACATCGCACATAAATTTAACTACACAAATATTTAATTTTGCATTCGTGGTTGGGTGTTCAGTACATCTTCAAGTTGGTTATTAGCAATTAAGTGAATCTCAAATCTATAAAAGGCAATCTGGATGTTGCTGGGGGGGATGTCTATCAATGAGCTGTAACTAACTTTATGCTTTGATGACTTGTTCTTAAAGTTCTTCTCATACAAAGGGTAGAATAGGAAGCATGATATGTGTGGCCGGCTGATTATAATAACGCCTGTTATCCAGTTATAGCCTATGATACCACAACTAGAGAAACATTTCAAGATTCTTCTGCCATGTGTTACAAAATTGTTAAATTTTGTGAGGCAGCCAGAGTCACAGAATGTCAGCACAGTTAGAGATGACAGATACGCCTATGCTGGTAAAGGAGGACATCCCGAGTCATCTAGACCCTTTCTCCCTCCCCCTCATGAATGGATGGGCCAGCCTTTACAAGGAGCGGTTAGAGATAATGACAAGTTAAGTCCCGAAACATTCTCTGAGATATGGATAATGTCATCAAAGAAAACAAGACCAAATACTTTAATAAGCAAGCCCGGCTTTATGGAGGAAGTATTTTGAAAAGGATAAAAGAGACAAATTACATATATAAAAGTAGAGTAATAACAGTATATGCTATTAATTAGCATTTTCTATGAAATAGGTATCGATAACAGATTATTAGTTAACTTAACCTTGAACAAAAATCTTTCTGACCTAGGTACTTCTATTATGCTATTTTATAGATTGGAAAATTGAGGCAAAAGAGAGAGAAAGTAATTTGCTGAAGATTACAACAGCTATGACTAGTCTGACTTAGGAACCTATATATTCTGATTTGAATCTATTTATCGTAACCTAGATGCCAGACTGCTTCTCCAAAAAACTGAATTTCAATTGCTGGCTTCAGTAGGAATTAAGGGAGCTTTTCTGAATTTATTCCTTACTTGGCTAGGGTCCAAAGTCAGTCGTGAAGTGCTTAGTATTTTTTCCCCTTCTTTTCCAGGATCAGACAATGTCAGAGCAGCTGCTGTGCACTGCTACTTTATTAATTAGTTACCTAGACTCCCTTTGTTTTCAACTGGGTAATATATTTGAGCATCTGTGCAATATTGTTATTTTTCTGAATTATTGATGAAGTGACTAGGACAGGATGCAAGCAAAATATTTGTTGCCAATGTTTCAAATAAAACCTGGATCCCTGAGAGGATAGATGGTGCCTTCCAGAGGCAAATGTTCCTAGGTGAATGTCTAAGCACTACTGATGGGTAGACTCCTCTGCGGCTGTCATGGCAAAGGAAGGTGTTAAATCTGGAGAATGTGCTTTTTACCCAGACTCTCATCCCGGCTGATCAACATTCACCATTCCTGCCCCCAATCATGATTTAACCACCATGCATTAATGGTCCTCTCCTTTTTGTTTTTCTAGAAGTTTCTTGCTTTATCCTGCCCATATTTCTGCCTGTCGTATTTTTCTTGCTCATTCCTATTGACTCAAGTCTATCTCCTGTGTGGCCCCTCTCCTTTTGCTCTAATCTCCAACCATACTTAACCCAGGTCCCAAGGAGTAAGTGCTAATGGAATTTGATGTGTCGATACACAGAAGAAACAACGGGGCTTGAGAACATGCAGTTCATAAAGCCACAGTGAAAACATAGTAGCAATGTTGGTGAATCGGCCGGATTTACTTCTGGATGCTAGACCGTTTGGGAAAGAGTCAATCAGCTAGGAGGACTGCTAAAATGAACTCTCTCAGGTTTTCAGAGGTACTTCGCAGAGAATCATTTAGATTCAGCAAAGCAGACATCACAAAACTTATCTTTCTTTACAGGAATCCTTGAAACCTTGTTTTTTACTTTTAAATTAGTAAACTGAGTGGATGGCTTCATTTCGTCCAGCATCTATCCCTTCAGTACTTTCCCTTCACGCATCAGATCTCCAGAGACCCACAGCTTCTGCTTCCTCTTAATAATAACAACAATAGTAATAGTAATAATAAAAGACAAAATAACTCCATTCACTTTTTCACTAGATTCAGAAAGTTAATGGATGCACTCTGTTCTGTTTATGAGGTTATCCACTTGAAAGACGACAGACTTGGTATTTATAAATCAATCAGCATGAGTAATAACTAACTCTCTTCCACTCTTTAAAAGCCTGTTATAACTATTATTAATCAAGTCCCTCTAAAAAGCATGAAATATTATTTGGGACTACAATTAAAATATGACTATTTGGAAGTGAGAGCAAAAGAGAAGCTGGAAGATTTGCTAATGCATATCTGGAAAACCCAATCAAAATAATACCCACCACTGTTTTTTTAACCTCTCTTATTGTGGACTTAAAGTAAAAAACAAACAAACAAACAAACAAACAAAAAACCCAAATAATTATAGACCAAATTTAGGAAATTACCCTAAATTTGAATTTAACATACCATAGCTCAAAGGGTAATATCTGTTTTTTTCTTGGGAGGGGAATGAGTGGAGGAGGAGGCAGGGAAAGAAGGAAGGTAAAAATTTTACTTTTGTCTTTTTGATTTTCTTAATGCCGTGCTCTGATTTTTCATATCTTAAACACTGATGACATAAGGAACGTTATATATTTTATTAGTTACCACAGGGCACATGAAATAAAAGAGATCTAATATTCAACACCTTACACGAAAACAGCACTGTATGTCAGTTATAGCAAAAAACCAAAACAAAACAAAAAAACAAAAAATGAAAAACTGGAAAAAGAAAACAGAGAAGTGCGAATAAAACTGCTTTTGTACCCTGAGAAAAAATTCTAAACAGTTTTGTTTCTATTTAAACCTCCAATTAGAAATTCATGTGGAAGGGAAGGGAGGGCAAATCCTTCATACAATGAAGGTGAGTAATAATGTTCATCATTACCTTTTTAACTTATGTCATCTTTGATTCCTAATCTCATGTACAACTGCCTGCAATTCCACACACGATTTTAATTATGAATCAGCATCTGTCTACATACTTGGCTTCTGGGGCCAGAATTATCTGGGTAGTGTCATCCTTTCTCTTCCCCCACGATTCTGAAAGCATCGCTTACCCCGTCCCCACCTTTTCTCGCATCGTAATCATGTGTACGTGCTCATGATGGGCTCATGAGAAAGATATCATTACAAGTGATGGTCACAGGAATTAAAAAACAAATCCTCACACTTAAATCTACTTTTTGAAACACTTAGAAGATCACCTTAGCAGCTTAATAATGAAAAAGAACCAATTAGAGTTTTCATATAGCAAGAAAATGAAGGCAGTGTGATAAGCAAGAAACACAGCTTCGTGGTGCCGTTAATGAAGATGTTTTCATGAGATGCACAGAGGACTAGTTTTTTAATGGCTGGGATATTTGTACTCTGAAGTATCTTTTAAATAAAAAGATAAATGAATGCTTTCAGATTCTGTTACCAGTAAGCCAGGAGATAAGATGGTATTTCCAATTCATTTTGTGTGTTGTTCGTATGGATGATGGAAGCTTTTGAAAATTAAAATGCTTAACAAAGATTCATGTTTATAATTTACTAAAAAATGGCCAAATATTTAGTTTTTATTTACATTTTTAACCATAAACTTAAGTCTATTCATAATGAAATATATATATTTAAGTACAAAGACGGGTCACAATAAATTATGTAGATGTCTGTATTTTTAAACTATTTCCTGTTTTGAAATGGTGCTGATGCTAGCAGTAACACAGACATCTTTAAGGTCATTTCAGGCTTAAGGAAATTTGTGTCTATGTGAACAGAGAAAGAGACAAGGGGTGGGGGCTGGATTTTAAGGAGGCATGGGAAATGGGAAAACGGTGTGGTAGGAATGAAGGAGATTGTGGTTGAAAATACCGACTTTCACATTTCACTTTTTTTCCCCAATCCAATGTAAAAACAAGTTCAAGAGGAATCTGTAGACACAACTGAAGAGAACTGACAGTCAATAGAATATTCATTTCCGTTTCACAGACACCCATGTGTCCCTACTTAAAAATTCCATTCCCGATCTATTTAGAATGGCTTGCAGTCGACTTGACTTAACCTCACTCGTGGTTTCTACTTTTCTCCCAAGCCATTTACGGTTAATAACTTTTTCAGGATTTCTAACGTGAGGAACATTTGTCAGGTAGGTCCATCTGCCTCTCACACCTAGTCAATCACAGAGGAGATCCATCAAAAGTCTGTTCACAAGTCCTCTTTTAAGCTGTTCTTAGCTTTACTCACCACGTCCTCACAGATCCTTTTGCTTAGAAACCCCCACAACCACAATGATGAAAGAACTCAACAACGTGTCTTACACTGGCTCCTTCTTTCCTTCTTTACCGCACCCACCCTTGCAGAAGTACCCAAAGCCTTACTGCTAATTGGGTTCTTTGCCGCCACCCCCCTCACCTTACCCTGATCTCCACTGCCAGCACAGGCCAGATCTGCTCTCTGCTCAAAACCCTCTGATACCTACTGGATATCATGCAAATTTATAATGTTCAAGGTCTATTCCATCCTTCCTCCCATCTCCCCTCACTAGACCTAACTCCAACCCTCCATTCAGGATAAACAGATGTACTTGACAGCCCTCCAGCTATGTTCGCTATAGGTTCAGCACTGTCCCTTAGCTCAGCATCCCCTTGTATGGACCGCCCCGTTCCTCTTCATGTCTTCTCCACCTGCCTCTTTGCCTACTAAACTTCCACCTTCCTTCGAGGCCAGTGCGACAATCGGTTCCTGATTGGCCCAACAGGAATGGTTTCCTCTTGGAGCAGCCTTCTGCTCTGCCAGCATTTACAGGCAGCCTCCTCTTCAGTTCAGCCATATACCCCTTCC
Source organism: Ursus maritimus (assembly GCF_017311325.1). Classification (NCBI taxonomy): domain Eukaryota; kingdom Metazoa; phylum Chordata; class Mammalia; order Carnivora; family Ursidae; genus Ursus; species Ursus maritimus. The sequence goes on from NW_024425675.1 coordinate 15,002,277, forward strand.
TCCTCTTAGATTCTAAGCTTTGGCGCAGGACCCGTAATTTATCCTTCTTTGCATACGGCGAAGTATCACATATTGTGTCTTTCACACAGTAGGGACTCCCATCAGTAATGACTGACCAAATGACCAACAGAAGTGCAAAGAAGCTATTTCTTTAGTTGAAAACTTTTACAGGAGATTTCTGATTTCATTTTGAAGAAACTCAGGTAAACGTCTAAATTATCGCAGCTGTGCCTCATTAAACAGGGTATGGATTTATGTATGCAAGTTCCAGGCTAGTGTATTTTAAGTAGAGAAAAAAAAAGAGTTTCTTCACATTAGTGTTTTCTTCGAAGAAGATAGAGATCATTCAAGACACCAGATTTTTCACTTATTTTGAGGATCTTTTCAAAGGAAAGTGGTACTTTGAAGCAGTAAAGATGATATAGATATTTGTTTGGGTTTTTGTTTTTGTTTTCCTACCAACTCAGCTAAGGGAAATCTTAGTTCATATTGGCTGAATCACTGACATGACTTTTAAGGATAAAACAACTTGAGAAGCTGAAAATCAAAGGTGCCTATATTTTTACCACTGTGTGTATAGAATTTGAATAAATGTGATTAAGAATTCATTTTCTAAAAATCAGTGGAACACTAGTAACCCAAATGTCAGAAAATATGCCTAATGTCCGTATTATAAAATAACCATGCTTATATCATACTTTAAAGATGCTGGGAAGCATGATGGAATTCATGGATTCAGGGGCGATCTTTCCATCTTACCTTTTTCTTTTTCTCTCAATCCTTCAACACATTAATTAAATGGCTATTAAATGGCATGTAATACACTAGCACAGAAGTCCACAGTGAGTTCAAGAACACATGGTCCTTGTGTGAATTCGAAGCTTTTACTTAGTCCTTTTTTTTTTTTTTTTTAAGATTTTGTTTATTTATTGGGGGTGGGGTGGGGAAGGGCAGAGGGGGAAGGAGAGGGACAAGCAGACTCCGTGCAGAGCACAGAGAGTAACCCGGGCCTCGATCTCACAAGCCTGAGATCAGGACCTTGGCCGAAACCGAGAGCTGGATGCTTAACCAACTGAGCCACCCAGGTGGCCCATATTTAGTCCTTTCTTTACACAAAATTTAATAGTTTCAGAACTGAAGCCATTGGCATTCCCTAAAACCAGCTCTTCTGCTTGAGTTTGTAAATTTGGCTGACAGCATCATTTCTCTGTTTGAAGCCACAGACTTGCCAAGGCCCTCAATACGTGTCACACGAACTACTGCAATATTCTTCCAATTCTGTGCACTAACCCCAGTCTTTTACACTTGAAGGCATCACACAAATGTCTGGATTCAGCTTCGTAAGCTCATCACTTACCTAAATAAGGACTAATGACTCCAACTGACTCTTGAGGAAGTATGTAAGATTGTCCCAATCTATTTTTCTCATCTTAATATACCATGTTTTTTTGTAAGCCCACCCCCAGCTTCATTCAAACTCAATTATTTGCTATCCCAAGTATACCTTACATTTCTTCTGTATATTTACTCAAGATACTTTTCCACGGGACCTACACTTCCTTCCTACACAACCATTGAAATTGAGACGTCCTTTAACAAAGACCGCAAACAATAATTTCTCTATAAAGTCTTACAGGATTTTCACACCTGTCTGAGCTTTGTCCTCCCTGAAAAACCCATGTTTCATGATTTCTATTTTCTAAGGAACTCCCACATTCTGCTTCACTCTACTAGTCCAGTAGGCTATGTAATCCAATTACCTCTATTTATCATTGCTCAGAGTAGGTACTCAAAAGCTTTCATTTGCTCATTGATATTTTCAGTTACAAAGCTTATTTCAAATCCTACATAATTCTAACTCTTACATTACAGTGTGGCACTAGTGATCAACAGGATTCTCCTGCCATTTGGAAAAGCAATGATGAAACCCAGTGAAGGAAAGGGACTGTGGTCTTTGGTGCATTAGGCATGGGCATTCTGCAGATTTCCTCCCAATTCTGGGTTTCTTTTTACTTACTTCTTTACTTAAGCTTCCATTTTTATGTTTTTCTCTCAGAATACAGGGATATTCTCTGGCCTTTTGCTCATCTCTGCTCATAGCACCCAAGGATTACATTTTTTTCTAACTTCTGGGATATACTATCGAGAACAATAACTGCCGTTCTAGGGTATTGCTAATCTCCAAAGTAACCGCCACAGGTTGTGCAGAAAATAAAACTAAAAGATTACAAGCTGAATCTCAGTGTTTATTTTTAAAATTCAAATGAGTTGCCAGTCAACATAAGTGGCATTAAAGGGGTGGGGTGAGAGCCCAAATAATTAAAGCTAATTAAATAATTAAAAAGTATACACGAGGTGGTATGTGTCTTTCTATTTATACCAACCAATTCCATACATTAAGAGAAAAGAGAAATACTGTAACAACTTCCTTAAGCGCTTTTTTGTTTTTTCCTAGGTCTCTTCCCATTTATGCAATCTTACCATATTACCAAAAATGAATTAAAATGTAGAAGGAAAAAGAAGGGGGAAAAAAGTAGAAGGAAAACAGATCAATCTAAGCTGAAAATTATTATAACTACATTTTTTTTCCTGCTAAAAAGTTTTTCCAATAGCGATACTCTTTCTTAGGTTTTATTTACACTCATGACTTTGTGATAGAAGACAATGGTTTTCCCAATAAGTGACCCTCTTGAAATGTAAAGTAAATTAAAAATAATAACTACAGTGAAACTGTAGATTCTTTAAGGTGAATGGGTAGAAAACCACTTACCCCCAGTTGCCACTGTGATTTCACGTAGGAAATGGCCATAAAATGGAAAATCGAAGGACAGATTCACTCTCTGCAAGGAACAACAACCAGAAAAGAAAATCAATAATGTGCATAATAGTAAATGTAAAATGAAAAGCCTTCCACTTAAAAAAAAAAAAATGACGCTTCTACTTTGTACCACTTTGATTGCAGTTGGCTATTCGAACCTGACTCCTAGATGGTAATGAAGGATTTCTTTTTTTCTAGTAATTAAGCGTTCAAAGTATGTGAGAAGAAAAAAAGTTGCACTGTTATGGTCTGTTGGTCTGATCTGTGCTTACAAAAGGAATCTGGAAGTTTCCACCCTGATTCAAGCTACTCTCTCTTAACATCATTATTGACTTTTAGTTGTACACTAAGAATCAGTTCAGTTATCATGGTGACCAATTTATTTTACGGTTCTTTTTAGTTTGATTAGTTTTCTCCAAAATAGTAGAGCATGTTATCTGTCAAGTTTCACTAGATACAACACCAAAAAATTATTTTATGCAATTATACATTCAATTTGTCTTCTGTACCTCCCATAACGAAAGGCAGTTTCATGGAACAAGATACCTTGCACTGCAACCTAGACCTGCAAATATTTTTATTTTGGTGTGATGAGCTCTCCATATTCAGTACATTATGTCCACTTTCAAAAAGCAGAGTTGAAGAATAAGAAATGCTGGTTACTGGAGAACTACTTTTCCGTTGCATAGAAGAAAACTGGAGAGACTTAAGAAGATAGTTCATAAATTTCACCCTTCTTTTTTCTAAAAAGGGGACTGAAGCTTTTTAGTTTTATTTATATGTATTTTAATTTATTATTATACATTATATGCATATATTATATATTTATATTATTTATAAATATATATTATGTTTTTATAAATCACATATACTTATACATTAAACACATATACAATTTATACTATATATAAATATATATATAAAATACATTTAGTAAAATAAAAACAAAACACAACAAAGCAAAACAAAAACCCTAATTTTTTATAGTGAAGTGATAGGAACCAGATACATTATTATTAGGCAAGAAGTAAGAAAAACAGTGAGTTATAACAAAGATGACCAACTGAAATAAAAGGACCCTGAGGGAAATAAATTAGCTGGTTTAGAGCCCCACAGCACATACAAACCACCTATAGCAAAAGGCTTTTTGTTAAAATTCAACAATTTCTATATTATAGCTCTCCCAATATGCAAATTAAAAAAATACAGAAGTATACCTAGATTGAATTTTGCTCATTCCAATTTTGCAAATGACTGCTTTTTTTATATCATCAGAGATTTCTAATGACTTATTTGGCATGAAATTAATGATTCAAAATTTATAGTAACTTTCAATTAGTTTTTTGTTCCTTCCTTTTTAATGAAAGCTGCATCTTCAGAAAGGGTTTATCACCATTTTTATTTTTTGCTGACTAATGGGAACAATAAAACCCATTTTCACAGCACTAACTGAAATGTGTGGTTACTAATAACCCTCAAATAAAAGGTTTAATGGCAAAACCATGTATCTCACAAAAGACATCAATAATAATTTTATAAAGGCGCTTGCTGTGGTGTATTGTTCTCAATCATTCTAATTTATTTCCATACTCACAAGCAAATTGGTAAAGTTTACCACCCTTTGGCATCCTCACTTTGAGAGTAGGAGTTGGGTTTAAACATATATCAGTAACGAACTCTATCAATTACTACACAGATGAACAGGAAGAATATGGCATTAGTTTCTCAACCACCACAAATATTTCAATATTTTTAGAAGAAGGCTGAGACGCATAAATACATTAAGACTTTTTTTTTTTGAGAAGTAAATAAGTTCTTAAAAAAAATCTGCTACTATATTATCATGAAGAGCAATACCAATGATTGAAATGTTTCCCCGTGGAAATGACCGGGTTACCTTAGTTACTACCATGACTGCTTCCCTGACACAGACAAGGAATAGCAAAGGAAATTTAGAAAGATGCTACCTTCTCGATACTTGTGAAATCCACTCATTTTTTTCAGTGAGTAATAGTTCCCAAATGTAGGTGCCTAATAACTTCCTCATAGTGTCTCAGCTCCATTTCCCCTAGTTCTAAGGCCCAACACTAACTGGCCCCTGCTACCTCACAATTTTCCCTTCCCAGTTTCTGCTCCAGCCCATCTTCTAGACCATCCTTATTGCCTTGTAACTGCCACCTTTAAGCCTTGGCTCTGGTACTGTTACATCATGTCTCTTCTGACTGCCATAGTCTCTCAACCTTCGTTGGTCATGGCTTCCATATTCTTGAAGCCTTGGCTTAGTTTGGTTGGTATCAACTCTGACATAAAGATTTAGGTGCAGATAGTTTGTTTGGAAGGTGATCAGGAAGCATCTGCTAAAGAAAGTGGGAAAAGTGAGACAAGGAAAGAGAAACTGGTGATAGACATATTATTAGGTATGTTACTGCTTATAGTTAGTTCTCCCCTTGGAGAACCTCTGAGAAACAATAAGGAAGACATGACTCAGAATCTTTTCATTGGAGGTCAGGGGGGCTGGGACATTTATCCAGGAACTCCCATCTCCTACTGAATGGAGGTTAACTCCCCTCGCCACCAGACTTGCCATGCTTGTACTCTCAGGCAGAAAGAAGAGACAAAGTACTTAAGCTGGGAAGCTGCTGATATGTTACAACTGTCTCCCATGGCTTCGGGTGAACTCAGGGAGGCAGGAGGAACATGAAGAAGCATCATCAACAGGGACTGGCTAGGATCACGTCCAGAAAGTCCTACTTCGACCTCTCAGATCAAGTTACATCTTCTTACTCTATCTTACCTAACATTCTCTCTCTATACACACACACATAAAGCAACTGCATAAGAGTCAGAAAATTACTGTATCAGAGTGAAACTAACTCAGCATCAGAGTGGTTAAGAATGGCCCAAGAGGAAAACTAGAATTCGAACCTGGGTTTGATGGACAACAAAGGCAATGGTCCTAATTACTGAGATTAAAACAAAGTGATGAGAAGAGTCACACAGAAAGGCAAATTTTTGAAAATTATTATTATCCCTCCTTAAAACACACACACACACAACCAAACAATATCGAAACACAAACAAACATAAAATGTACCAGAATTTCATGATGTACTTTGAAGCTAAATGACTATACATGCAATATAATTGCCCCCGGATAACTGGGTCATTTATTTTGTCTCAGTACAGTATATAAAACAGGCATGGGGGGAGCTGAAGAAAAGTTTTATTTGTTCATTCATCCAGTTGACAATCAATTATTTAACACCTTATATATACCAGGTCATAAATCAGGGGCTGGGGGTAAAACAGTCAGTAAGGACCACCCTGTTCCTTCCTTCAAGGGGTTCACAAAGTGGTGAAGGGGAATATCACATAGGGATAAACAGCCGGGTTAGACAGGGGCAAAATAAGGGCCAAGAGAGGCCACCTACTCCAGAGCGGATGGCACTAACACTGACTTTTCTAAAGCAACAATCAGAAGTTAGCCAGATGAGACCTGTAGCCACAAGAGCAGAAGCAATGGGTCAAAATATAGGTAGAAAGTAAAACCAGAAGGACTTTGTGATTGTTGGAAGGACACTTAAATTGGGAGTGAGGGAAGATAGTCTAGAAAAAAGGACAGGTTTCTAGCTGGGTGACTGGTGGACCAGAGTGCCACCAATTGAGAGAAAGAGTATAAGACAAAGAGTTATTTTGGTTAGGTGTGAGAAGACTCATTACTTAAGCATCCTTTAGCTACATAATAAAAAATAAATAACAATGACCCCAAGTTGTACATGCAACAAAGGACTCTTCTGCAATCAGAAAGGCTAACAGAGCCCTGGACTTTTTCACAAAAAGCCACCGTAAACAAAAGCCAACATAATATTGAAACTACAGTGTAATTACCATACTTTGCACATTATCCTGTCTTGGATCTCATCCTTTAAGCAGTATGTCATGCAAAGGGAGGAAGGGTTCAGGAAACCTGTCATGTGATTATTAATTAACAGTCTGGAAAAAATATAAAATAAAAGCTCAGAAGTGAAATTTTCAAAAGCATGTGCGACATAAATAAAATCAACTGAATTTGCTACTTCCTTACACTCTGTGGAAAGCAGTGAATTATTCGAAAAGAGAAATGGTAATTTTGAGACAAGCAAGCACATATGACTTCTTCATATGGGAGAGGATAAACTTACGAAACATTCTTTGAGGAGTTTGTAGAAGTATATAAATAGATCCCAGGTGGTCTGGTGCAGATTTATGGCAGGTACAGCCATGTACCACTGTGACCTTTAAAACCACATCTCGCTCTCCTACAATGTACCCCATGAAATTACTGTTGGGAACAGACTATCAGACTCAATCAGGAGCATCCTCCCAGATCTCTAAGTGTGTCTGCACCTCTTATTGCCTCTTCTACATATTTTTCTTATGCCAATTGCTATCTGTTTCAGATTAATTACTATGATCGCTGCTAATTCTTTTTTAATAACACAGGAATTGTAATCCTAAGTAAACACTATTCCAGTTTAACTTGTTTGCCTATTTCTCAGTGGTATTACAACGATAAATTAATTTGCCAGTGCCTGTAAGACCTGGAAGACAGAAACTTCCTAATATGAGTTAAGTATACAGAGGGGCACATTTATCATCTTAAAAGCCATTTTTTAAAAAATGTCATTAAGTTGCTTTATTATTTTAAGACATCTTGTTTGTATTTTTTTATTATGATATGTTAGTGACCATACAGCACATCCCCAGTTTTTATGCAATGTTCCATGATTCATTATTTGCATATAACATCCAGTGCACCGTGCAATATGTGCCCTCCTTAATACCCATCACTGGACTGGCCCATCCCCCCACCACCCTCCCCTCTAAAACCCACAGATTGTTTCCCGGGGTCCATAGTCTCTCATAGTTCATTTCCCTCTCTGTTTACCATCCCTCCTTCATTTTTCCCTTCCTCCTCCTACCAATCTCCCTGCAATTCATCAATGCTCAGAAATCAGTTGCATTTCTATACACTAACAATTTTTTTTTTTAAAAGACATCTTCTTGTGTACAATAGCAAAGCTACACTTTCCTGGTTCCCCTGTCTTTATTTCATTTGTATAAGACATAATCCTGGTGAAAAGCTTGTGGCAAGAAAATTAGTCATAACTAAACTTTAAGTAATTGCTGATTTCATGAGTTCATGATATATCACAAAGGGTCCGAAGAATTTAGAGAGCATTTATTCAAGAATGAATTCATGAATCAATCATTAATTTCTATCCATACGTTTTAACATTCTATTTTTAATCATTCAAATAATTTGATGTTTGAGGGGCACATATTTGTATCCTGAGGCTGTCAAATAGGTGGGATATTATTATTATGATTATTATTGGCAAAATGAGATCTGTATTATTTTTCCCAAAAACATTTCAAAAAGTAAGTCAAATAAATCTTGAGACATATAATTTTTAGTTTATTTACAGCAAGCCTTAACATTGAGAGGAACTGCAAAATTGAAGAAAAAACATACATTTTGCTTTATTTACATGGATATTTTGAGTGACACTGGCTTTCATCTGGAATACCTGAATAACTTATCTCATTTCCAATAAGATTTATATTTTTAGTAAATAAAAATGATTGAATAATCATTTTTATTATAATTTTTTTGTAGATAACTATGAATAAACTTAATTTCTTAATGGTGATGTGATATACTCTTCCAGAATGCACAAAACAGTTGAGCAATTCTCTTGAACCTGGGTAAAGTCTACATAAAACTCATTCACCTATAAATGCTTAGAATCGATTACCAGAGCCTTACTCCTTTACCAATCACAAAACACACATTTTATAATCTTCTCTTAATGGAGCTAGATGAACCTTTATTTTTCAGTTTGCAATGGTTCCTTCCTCATGTTTGATGATCTAGCATGGTTTTGGAGTCAGAGGGACTTGAAATTATGTCCCAGGTTTGGTGCTTAGCAGCTGTGTGATTTCATAAATTATTTAACCTACTTAAGCCACAGTTTGCTCATCTGTAGTCAAGACATTTCCTCAAAGGTTTATTATAAGGATCAAATGACCAAATAACAGGTGGACCTTCATAAGCACTGAATCAATGATGGTCAATATTACATTACACACGTGAAGGTGTCTAGCATAGCAACAGTTCCCTGAAACTAGTTTCCTAAACAAAAGTATCTCCCTATTTGATTCCTAACAAATAGCTGGATGTGATGTGATATCTGTTGTCTCTAATATCAATGCAGACAAATTGCTTTACCAATAGAATCATATCACAATTAGATACTATGTTTCTGAGCAATGTTATGATGCTCTCATGTTTGTTATACTGAAATAATCATAACCACTGTATTTACTGGGGTTAGGAAAATGGAATTAACATTTAATATATCAGACATTATGCTAAGTATTTTGCCTGTATTTAGCAAGTACGAATGCTAAAATTAGAAGATGGAAGTAAGATAAGAAACGGGATATTTGCATAGTCACAAAGTATCTTGCAAAAGATACTTGATCATCACTAAAGGAAACACAGTAACTTTACAGTGAAGGAACAAAATCTGGAAGACATCACCCAAAGCAGGTGATGAAAGTTAACATCACCAGTAATGAGACAGAGTGACATCATGTACGTCCCGATATGCAGCACAGTGAAGGACAAAATACCATTTCTGTGATACCGCAAAAAGTAATTTTTGCCGAAAACAGAGACCTGTGTTAAAATGTGAAGGAACAGTAGACAAACCCTAAATCAGAGACATTGTATGAAGTAAATGGCCAATAATCTTCAAAAGTGTCAAGTTCACAAAAGACAAAGAAAGACTGAGGAACTGTCTAGATTGAAGGAGGGTAGGAGATTGGACAAATACACGCAATGTAGGTCCTAGATTGGATTCTGAATAAGAAAAACAGATGGCTTGGGGACAATTAAAAAATATGAACAAGACTTACAGATTAGTTAAGAGTATAGCCCCAGTGTTGATGTCTTGGTGTCAGTAATTGTACCATGAGTATATAAGGTGTTAATGTTTGGGGAAGATAGGTGAAAGCTATATGGGAACTCTTTCAATATTTCTTGAAAGTTTTTTAATAAGCCTGAAATTATTTAAAAAGAAAACTTTACAAAAGGAAAAAAAAAAGTAGTAAGTTCTAACCACTAGAAGTACTAAAGCTAGACTTTTAATCCACATATGTTTGAGTCCAAAACTCTTCAGTTTTGACCACTATATTGTTCTAATCCCCTTCTTTTATACCAGGTGCTTCTTTTCCTACCTGTTATCACACCTTCCATAACTGTGTTTTCTACCTGGGACCCTTAATATTATCAGTCATTCATGTTTTTGTCCTTAGAAGACATAACAATTTCCCTTAAAATGTAGTAATAATAAGACATAGAAGGCTCCTAGATGCATGAGGCCAAAGCCATAAAAAAAGAGAAAATCTGAAAAAGGTACAGTGTTCTTGGATGAAACCCAGCATCGCAGGGCCTGGATGGACCGAGCTGTGCTGGGCAGAGCCACGGTGAGCCACGTGCCACTGAGGCCTGATGGCCACACACAGGTCCATTCTCAACGGACATGAGCACAGCCTGAACTCCACTTTTTCTGCACGTTTGTGGTGTAGATGATTCCATTTCTTACCCTCCAAGGACAGATCGAGGGGCCTACTTTTTAAACTTAGAGAATGTTTGTTTTCTTTTTTACAATTCTCAAAGGCAATTTGCCTGTCACTGGTCTATTCACCTAGTTCACGGAAATGGATCCCATCACAAAAGTAACATAAATTGAGACAGTAGAGTGTATAAATCTGAGTACATACACATGTATGTAGATGTGGAAATAGAAAAATTTAAATGGACAGGTTTCTCCAATAAGCAACTCTTAAAGAGAGAAAATGGGTGATGGAGAGACATATACACGTACGCAGCCGCGATACCAACTTCTTCTGAGAGCCCCAAAAGTAAAATCCTGCTTCTCGGCCATAAATGAGCTGAGTGTAGTCCAGAAATAAAATAGCTGCAGTGGCCAGTATAATTCATAATGTTTTTATCATGTAGAATTTTTTTTTTTTTTTTTTGTAAAAATGCAATGTTAACCACCTCTCACAGCCTGGAAGGCGTGGACAGGACATGGTCGTTAATCCAGTGACTAAAAACACTGGAAACCTAATTAAAAGATCAAAATGTTCATGGAAAAGGGTAATCAATATGTAAATATATGGACAAGAGACTGGCTATTCCTTTCAGAAATAAAGCCCATCAACTGAATTGATTTTCTGAGTTAGAAATTCTACCCGCTTCAGCACTTTTTTCTTAACAGAACTAAGAACTTAATTAACCTGCATATTGAATGACACTGTGCATGGGACTGTAGTGGGCAACAAAATGGAAACATTGTGCCTTACCTGATGCTCCTACAAAGGAACTAGAGATGAAGGGAACTATCAGTGTATCTTTTGACCTCTCACATTGCATGGTTCCCAGCAAACACTGGGCTTGCAGTAGCTTGCCTGTATTTGCACATTTAGAGGATTATTCAAAGTAGTTTGTGTGAATATTTACCATTCAGGCATGATGCAGACTAACTCTGTTCAGGAGAACAGAGAAAGAGTAACAGGATTTTATAAAGAAGCCCTCGGAGGGTGGGTGGGAGGAGGGTGAGAACCGGAAGCCACTTCTGGATTTTCCACGCTGTTCTAGAAGCAAGGCAGCAGATTCCACCAGGCGTCTCAAGCTGAAGTGTACACGAGAATCATCTGGGGTGCTTGTTAAAATGCAGATTCTGATTCTGTAGGTCTGGGGGTGAAGGGGCTGAAATTCTGCCTTCTAACAAGCTCCTAGGGCTGCTGATACTTCCCGCAGGGACCCTACTTGGAGCAGCAAGGTTCTATGTCACATAATGGTCTTTGAAACACTAAAAACAGTACTGTAAGGAAACTTTAGCAAGCGTGAAATGTGTTAAAAGGGTAAATAGACTGCATTCTGGATAATATCGTCTCACTTCGCCTGGTAACACTTACGTGGCCTGAAATTTTTCCATTTCAGGAATTGAAGCATAGAGGTACCTGTCAGCCAGTCACCTAAGCAGTGATTTGTGGCCACAGTACACCGATGGCAATGACACTCTTATTATGTCCTTGACCAGTGATCCTCAAGTAGGGCAGGGCAGGAAAAAATACTCCTACGGATGTATCCTTTGCAGTTTGCAAAGGTCCGCCCTTGCCTCAGTGGATTACAATCTGTCTTCCCTTCTTTCTCGTCAGTGGAAAATAACTGTTCTAAAAAAGCTGAACATTTGCGTGATGATTATTAGCATTAATGTAACGGACATCTCTAGCACCACGCCAGCCGCTGCGCAAATGTTAAATCATTGAATACTAATGACAACCTTAGAAGGTAGGTACTCTTATCATTCCCATTTGATAGATGAGAAAAGTGATGAACAGAGAGTAAACAACGCACTCAAAGTCACCCAGCAGTAGTTGGCCAAGTGGGGACTCAAATCCTGGCAGTCGGTTTCTAAGTCTTTATATTTAAACATGGTATCAAGCTGCCTTTCAACTGAGCTGTTAAGACTTGGCATTCAATGAAGGCCAAGTTCATCAGAAGAGTAACTACATAATTCAAAACTCGATTGCGGGTTGAAAGTGAAATTTAGGCCAAGTTTAGTTTTACCTCTTCGTCTTCCACTCTCAACTTCTCTTTTTTAACTTTTTATTTGGAAATCATTTCAAATTTAAGTTATGAAAATAATACAAAGAACCCTCTATATCGTTTATGCAGATTCATCAATTTTTAACACTTTACCACAGCTGGCAACTTCTGGATTTTTCAAAGGCTGTGAAAAATGATGCCTCCCAATATAGCTTCTGGGAGCTGCTCCCTTCGGAATACCTACCCATCTCTACAGTCTACCCTGCAGGGGATTATGGCTTGGGTGCCTCACCCTTGGCCCATTTATCAGCAATGAACCTTACTTGGTATTTCTTCTCAGGTTGCTGCTGCATGATAAGAAATTCCTGGCAATTCATCACCAATTGACAGTGGCTACAGGTGGTTCATTTCTAGTTCCACTGGCATTTTAACAGAACACCTCCAGTAAAGAAAGAAAGAGACACCCACTTTCTGGGGCTGGAAACCGAGGCACAACAGCAATTCTACTGGGAAGCCAATTTATAAACAAACAATGTGAGGTAAGCAATAGGCTATAAGTTGGTAAAAAGAAATAGACAAATATTAAGATAATGAAAATTAGCATATATTTTTTAAAAAGATATATTTATTTATTTTAGTGAGAGAGAGAGAAAGAGGGAGTATGAGTGGAAGGGGCAGAGGGAGAGGGAGAGAGAATCTCAAGCAGACTCCGTATTGAGCGCAGAGCCCAATGCAGGGCTCAATCTCAACAACCCTGAGATCACAACCTCAGCTGAAACCAAGAGTTGGACGCTTAACTGACTGTGCCACCCAGGTACCCCAGTATAACCAATATTTTTAAAAGATTCTAAAATACTAGCTTGTCCAAGAAATCTCAGTCCCAAAATGTCTTAAATCTTTTATCTTCTATAATTTCAGATTTGTCATAAGAATTAAGTCTATTTTCATTTAGTAGTAGTCCCCCTTAAGAGTATTATATTCCACGTTTTGTTAATTTTTCTGTGTTATAAAACATTTCCCTGCAAGAGTCATGTGAAAGTTTTATCATTTTACAACTTCAGGGTGTGAATATGTTTTGCAGTCATGTTTTCTAAAATTAACTGTTATTAAGTCTTCATGGGCTCATGGAGAGATCTCAGAAAAGATCAAAAAATAGGTTGGAGAAGAGAATATAGAAGGAAAGACAGGAGTAAATGAACTTATTTATTCCACCTGAGACATGGCTTTGGGTCCCATTTTCTATCTAGAATTATTTTACAGCCATCACTGGTCACAGAGGATGAATAAGATTACCTCCTCTGACTTTAATTTTACACAAATAATGGTAGTCATCCACTAAAGCCACAGTATAGAGAAATAAGATTAAATCGAACTGAAATATGATGAACTGGAGTATGATTTTTTTTTTTAAGTATGTTTTGGTTTGGAAAACTAAGGCTTGTTACATGAATAAAAATTGATCACTGTGGGGTTCATAAAGCTATCTTTAAGACTCTCCAAAGCCCTTTCTATGTCTAAAGTGGTTCCTAGATTCAGGAAGGGTCTCAAGGGTAGCTTAAATAATTACTAATATACATTTATTTAGATAATTATATCAGTGAGACACATTTACTAAACTCAGCACATTAGGTGAGCCTAAGAAATGTTTAATCTGTGTTATTAAAGCCATCAGCAGGAGAAGGAATAGATCTTTCTGGTATTTATTTACCAGCTTTAAGGCAGGTAGACCAACTCATTTCCCTGGGATGCAGAGGAATAGAACTCAGCTACTGCAATTTCATGTTAGTTTTGTGGAATGGAACAAAGACATGCCTTCATTCTCCATAAAAGTCCCTCAAATAATACATTCTTTGGGACAGAGAATTATTCTCGAAATTGGTAAGTGACTTAAGTATAATAATAATAGTAAAATGAACTCATTAAACCAAAATTTAGGTAGAGAGACAACTCATGCCAGTCTGTTATTAAAATAGAGGAAAATCCTAAGAACAAAGGCAAATAAGGCCAGGTTGATAAACTGTGAGTGTCCTGCTTGAAATAGAGCAATCAAATGACAGAAAGCAGCAAATTTATCCAACCAGCCAATGTAAAAATAAATAAAAGCAACTTACTGTTAGGGTGAACAGAACTCAGGCAAAAATGCGTGGTCTAGATAGCAGCCTAATCGAGACAGCAAATTACATTGACTTCTGAGTTAATCATTTAGAAAAATAAGCACTTCTCAACACATTTTCTGATGCACAGGAAAAAATGAAATTGTGCAGTATGAGAAAACAACTGATCAAGTCACCAGAGACATCCAAATTTAGCCTGCCAACAACAACAGCATGCAAATGAAAGACCCATGGAAATGCTAGTTGAAATGATGTTACTTTCCTGGCCCAAAAAAAAAAAAAAAAAAAAAAAGAAAAGAAAAGAGAAAACTTAATTTTTAAAAAATATTTATTTATTTATTTGAGAGAGAGAGAGGCGGGGAGGGGCAGAGGGAAGCAATCTGAAGCTGACTCCCCACTGAACATGTAGCCTAATGCAGGGCTTGATCTCACAACCCTGAGATCATGACCTAAGCCGAAATCCAGAGCTGGACACTTAACTGACTGAGCCACCCAGATGCCCCAACTTAATTTTTTTTTAATGAAGGTTTCTGTGCATATTCATATAGTCTGAGAATCCCCACTGAGAACAGTACAATCTTCAAAATTTAAAAAAACGACCACATCAAAAAACATACAAGTTCCATAAAAAAACCTTACCTGAATTATGACAGATAGGGAGCAGAATCTTATTTCATTTTGCTTCGGTTTCTTATATAAAGAATCAATCTTTCTACCAAAAGATAGAAAGATAAAAATTTTTTTAAGCTAAGAGTGTGTTTATGTTTGGCCAAGAGCACACTGGTGTTTTCTTGGCAAACAAACAAACAAACAAACAAACAAATAAATAAATAATGGAGATATGATATAGATATAAATACATAGAGGCATATCTATCTGTCTATGGAGACGCTTGGAGAGCTCTTGGGAATTAACTTATTTGGGGGTTATTTTTTGTTATCAAGCATGAGAACTCTCGAATAGCACTGCCTTTTACAATCTCATTTTTATTTGCTATTTTCAGTATCCTCTCATATCCATTTCATTTTTATTCTTAAAATAGCACTAGAAGGTAGTCAAGGCAGGCACTTTTTCCCCCTTTCATCCAGGGTATAAAATTGAGGTACAGAGAGGCCAGAAACCAAGAAAATGAGTTTTGGAGCCAAGGTTTCATGACTTCCGTGACCCTGGATTCCTTCCACCAGGACAGTGGTACTTCTCTAGAAGTTGTGAATTAGAATTTCATAAACTCTGGTTTCACAAAGCAAAATAATTCTAATTTGTCTGGCTGTGGAATCAAACCTTGTGCTCAGTAACAAATTAAATAATATGGGTATAGAAATACAGAAGAAAGTATCCAACTGTGGAATTTGAAGGTCCACACAGAGGAAAAGAAACAAGTCGGGTGGGTCCCCAGGTTTATAGTCAAGAAACTTCTAGATCTGCAATCTAACAACTGTGTGACTCTGAATAAAGGACAAAAATCCAAATAAGTATGAGTATTTGAATATAAAGCGTCTGGCTCATTGCTTGCCATATGGTAGGGACTTAGACAAATTTTCACTATCCTTTGTCTACGAAAACGTGCTTCTTCCTTTAATCTGTCAAAGTTAAAACTAGGTTTTAACATCTGCTTTTTTTGCAATAATGATTTAAGAAATGTGATTCAAACCAAAAAAGACAATGGGGAGATTATAATCAAATTATAGTACACATATGTAATATACATACTAATGAGTACGGTTTACATTCTAAAAGGAAAAAGAAATCAATGTGTTTTGGCTTATGAAGGATTTGAGGCAAATGATTTCTAAGTTTTCCTCTGCCTTGAAATTATAAAATATTATTGTGGAAAGGAGAAAAGGGAAAGCTCTTACTTCAATTCTACTCTCTTCTTCTTACCAGAATATTAATCTGAGACCCCAAAATGCTGTTTAGACTGCATTTATAAATGATGGTGTGAAGGGGAAAATATTTCTTTAAAAAATCATACTGGGGGCGCCTGTGTGGCTCAGTTGGTTTAGTGGCTGACTCTTGATTTTGGTTCCGGTCATTACCTTGGGGTCCTGGGATCAAGTCCTGTGACCTGGTTCTGTGCTGGGGGTGGGGGGTGTCTGGGTGTGTCTCTCTCTCCCTCCCCCTTTACCCCCTCCCAGCTTGAGTGTGTGTGCGTGCACATGCTCTCTCACACTCTCTCTCTAAAAATAAATAAATCTTTTTAAAAAAATCATGCTTCCAAGTCAGACACTCCTTTATCTTCCTCTGAGCCATTCTGAAGCAGCCTCGAAGAGGGAGGGAAGCTGTATCCTCAGGGACACCCAATCTTTTCCAGCTTTCTCATTCACCTCTGGCTTATCCAGGGCTGGATTAGTTAGCCAAATGCCCTTGGGTATGCCCTTAGATGCATATTTCTTTTTTCCTTTTTGTCTAATTTGTTGACAGAATGTATGTCCTTGGTCATGAAAATTATATCATTTGGTGACAAGATCTGAGAAACTCCCCTCTTCTCTTAGGGCTTAAATTTAAGTCCTGTTTCCAGCTAAATTATCAGAGAGCTTTGCATCAAGGATTATGACACTTATGACGTCAACAAACCTAATTAATAAAGTGGATGTGGCATTTCCTGTTTGCCATTTCCACTTGTGCTAAGGCCTCTCCGTAACATCATGGGGGAGAGTAGCGGCAGTGTAGCGCCTGGGTTGTGTGTGTGTGTTGTGTGGGCGTAGGAGGGTGAGTGTTTATGGACACTGTTGAGCCCCCTGGTCATCACACATTACAATAACACCTTACCAGTGCAATTCTGTCATCAACCTGATTCTGCTCCCAGGAAGGCATAACAGAAATGGAGCAAAGAGAATCAGGCAAAATTAGAAAGGTGGGGAGGCCAACTGAGGAAATTTAAAAACATGAATCACTCTTTGCAATTTGGAAATCTCAGACTAATATTTAACAGTCACACTGAACAAAACAAGAATGTAGAAAATTTTTAAAAAAATTCTATTAACTAAATGTATAAGTTCCAAGATATAAAACATACTTAAGTGAAGGACTCTAAATGGCAAAGTTTTCCAGGGGGGGAAAAAAAAGAAACTGAGAAATATTATCAATTCTGTTTTTGTAAATGGAAGCATGTACCTAGGGGGATGTGTGTGTGTGTGTGTGTGTGTGTGTGTGTGTATTTTCTGTTGATAGTGATAGGGATAATGGGTATAGGATCAATTTCTAGCGCTAAGAAATGTTTGATTACAGCTAAAATTTTTGTTAACCCCCCCCCCCAAAAACAAGCTATGACAATGACATAGTAGCTAAAATAAAGGTTTCTACCAATGATAAGTATTAAAAAGTCTATGCAGGGAACACCAGATAAGTTACAAGCAGAAGCTCAAGCATTTGCATTGAAGCCAATCTTTGGTGTTGAAAGCAACAGTGTCACTCCCACACTACCAGTAAGAAAAAATTGCTCATTACAGCCTCATAATTTTTCTTGAGACTAATCAGAGAACTGAGGCCACACGGCAACTAAGCGAGCCCTCTTCCAAAGAGAAGAAGGATTCTTCAAGGAAAGGCAAGACACGTGAACTGCTGCACTTCTGGGAAAGTGCAGGAAATGATAGAAGTGTGTAAGCAGAAATCCGCTAACAGTTTAACTGATACCCTGCATTCTCTGCCTAGAGATTTCATCCATAGTGGCTGACACCACAATCGGGCCAATTTATAGAACCTTCAATTGGATGCACCCAACATATGAACTTTCACAAAGGGCATTTCACACTATCAGGTACTATAATATAGTGGAAAGATTGTCAAATGCAAGAAATTTCTGATAGACATTGTCCTAATCTAATCTTTCTCATTTTCTCTTCTTTTGAAAATCTGTTCTAAATTCAACAGTGAATCATTTCTGAATCTGTCATCTTGCCCGGGGTTGCCCGAATATAGAAAAGGAAAGGGATGATGGAATTCAGCAAGGCAAGATGGCTCCTTTATTTGCTTCTCAGCGTCAGAAAACATGTGCTCCACACTGACAATTCAATGAATCATCTCACCATGAGTTATAATTAATTTCCATTTTAATTGTTAGAAGTTGATCTCCTGGAAAGAGGAAAGTCTACATATGTACAATGAAGATTGTTGGCCAAAAATTTTGAGATAATCATCAAATCCGTGCCTTTTTAAATCACTTAAGCCATTGACTCTATTAGTTCTACCTTTAAATCAACAGTGGTGATCGCATTTGAAAGGCTGAAGTTGTTGTGTTTTTACTCTAAGTCATATTAAACTGCAAAACATGATTTCGTTGATGGTAAGATCACTGGTATTATCCATGAGAGCAAAACTAAATAACTTTTGAAATGTTAAACCAGGCATTTATCAGAAAATGACTATCAAAAACTGCTGGAACCAAGTGGAATATATTCTACACACAAATTTCGAGGGTGGGGTTGGCTGGCTAGGCTAACATCTGAGTCTCATCACTTCCTAGCTGGAGACCTGTAGGCAGGTTCCTTGACTTTTTCAACACGCAGTTCTCTCATCTGCAATACCCAGATGGCAATAATATTTAAATAATAGGGAAAATATGCTGTGAAGATTGAAAAGCTAATCCACATAAGCACACAGCCTGACAGGTGGAATAGGATACTGAAGACCACAGAAGGTTAAGTGAGGCCTGTATTAATATCCTGTCATCCCCACTATACAGATGGAGAAACTACACCTCATTACATAATTACATTCCTTGTTTAAGGAGACAGAGATGGTAAACGATAAACTCAGGCTGAAAACATATTTGGAGACTTCCAGATTTAATTTGTTTCCTTTATATCAAACTTCTTCACTGAGATACATAATTTCGTGTACATATATTATCAGAATCATAAATGTTTCTGGTGAAATCTTTTTCAGACCAAGAGATTAATAAACCCTTGTAAAATGGGAGGTACCAAATTCTTGTAGCTGGTTTTCTTTTTATAATGTTCTCTAAATTCATAGGTTACAAGAAGACTTTAAATCATTCAAGATCAATCTCAACTTCGAATATTCAACTCATCATTTTACTAGCGGAATTAATGGTTAGTTTATTTAATTAATTATTAGTTAAATTGATGGCGGCTTCTCAAAATAATTCTTTTTCATATTCTTCAAGACCTTATATGCAATTACTAATCTAAATTGCAACTGCAGAACTCAGTAATAAAAGGTGATCACAGCAAATGACACTGATATGCCCATTAAGGCAAAAATCTTTTCACATTAGAAAAAAACCCTCAGAATGCCAAAGCACTTACTGCAGCTTGCCGATGAGTATTGGACAATATTCCATGAATCTTCACTTTGTCCTTTTCCATTTGGTCTATGTTCACCCACAAACTCCGGCTGGCAGAATCAGATGGACCATATATCCGAGATATATAGTAATTGTGATCTGTGTCCTCCTATAATAAAAGAATAATGCACATCAAGAACAGAGACAGCATGGATGGGCCTTGAGGATATTATGCTAAGTGAAATGAATCAGACAGGGAAAGACAAATACCGTATGTTCTCTCTCACATGTGGAATCTAAAAAGGCTGAACTCATAGAAAAACAGAGTAGAATGGTGGTACCAGGGGCTGTGCAATGGGGGAAATGAGAAGATGTTGGCTAATGAGTACAAATTGCCAGTTATGAGACAGATACTTTCTGGGGGTCTAACCTACAGCATGGTGACTACAGTTAACGATACTGTAATTATACACTTGAAGGTAGCTAAGACAATAGATGTCTCACTACAAAAAAAGAAATGGTAATTATGAGATGTGATGGAGGTGTTAGCTAATGCTATGGTGGTAACCATTTCGTAGTATGTAAGTTACCAAATCAACAGGATGCACACTTTGAACTTACACAATGTTATATGTCAATTATATATTCCAGCCTCAATAAGGCTGGGAAAAAAAGAAGCATTTAAATCGATATATATCTAATTTATACAATTGACAGAGCTGTAATCAGAGTTCCATTAAAAAAAAAAAAAAAGTCCTCCCCAAAAGGAAAGAAAAAAACCCTAGAGACAGTGTCCCTAAAATTCTTTAAAAAAAAACAAAACAAAACAAAGAATGATACTGTGAAACTATGAAACTAGACATGTTACTATTTTTCAAAATAGCCAGAGGAGTTAAATAACCTCTAAAGAAAGCAAATTAGATTTAAAAATATATAAAATAACCCTGTTTAGAGGAAATTGTTAAATAAATAAAACATAGAGGAAAACGTACACTCTGTTTACAATAGTGTTTTTACCACAGTAATTCTAGGGATCTAATTGCCGCCCAAACAAAATGTCACTTTTGGAACTATTTACTGAAAACCTAAACTATAATTGCTATTGAGTGACAACAAATCCAAACTTTTCTTCTTTAAACCTAGGGCCTGCTCTCAGTTAATGATCCTAGGAATGGAAATAATGCATTTTTCCCCTATAATTTGGGTTATTAAATTCTACTTTTATTTGAATTCTCACTATTGATTATCACCATGGTGCCTGTCACAAAACCTTTAATTTTCATGTTTCTCACTCAATGAAGAGATTTAAATGTTTTAAAAGGGGATATTGCCGAGGAACACCCAGAAAAATCATGATTCTTGCTTAACTCAGATTGCAATGAATTTTATTTTATTTTATTTTATTTTATTTTATTTTTATCATAAGATGTAACTGTGCTTATCAATTTGAGGAGTCTGCTAGATAAAATATATTTTAAAACATTCAGGTATATGTAAGAATAATGTTTGGTAAATAGAGGGTATATGATTTGAATAATAAGGTTTGGAATGTGAATTTCATCTAATGCATTTGTTCCTGAAGTGCTAATTAAATAAAATACGATTATTCTTGGTATCTAGTCAAAGCAGGAATTCCATGTACCTTTTCACAAGTCATCAGGCTAGAAATATATAAAGCTGTCTATATAAAGGAAAGAAATTTTCTAAGCAGTATTCTAAATAGATTTCGTCCCATGACTAAAAGAAAAAGTATGACCCTAAATATAAATCTTGCGAACAATGATTAAATGTTAACAGTAAGATTAAAAAAAAAAAAATCCCAGGTAAACCTCCAACCTCTAATTAAACTCTAGGTATCATATGCAAATTACATGTGTACCCATGATGAGAGATAAAAAAGTTCTTCAGGGAAAGAAAGAAAAAGGAGATATAAAGAAAGAAGCATGAATAAGATTCCATGTAGCCCAAGAGAGATTTAATATCCTAGTGGTTTTCTAGCACTCTCTTTCAGAACATTATGACACTGACTGCCTGGGTTCTAGGAGGGGAACAAGCATTTGGTTGTGTCTCCGGCATTTATTTAGCTCCTCCCTGCTGTCTGGTGCTTCACCACGGAAGCTGTGAGGTGGGTACCCTCTTTGACCTTGGGCACAAGCTATGCTACACCTGTCATTCCACCGGCCACGATAGCACGTGGGCATCAGAAGCACATAACCTAAAACAGACCAATTAGTGAGACATGTAGGAGTTTATATAAAAAGGAGATAATTTCCCTTATTCTGATTGCTGAGATGGGTAGGCGTATGACTGGGAACTACTGCCACCATTTTGCTACCATGAGGAAACCCTGCCTGAAGATAAAGCGAACATAGATAAAGATGAAGTCGTTATCTCTGCAAACAAACAAACCAAAAAGCCAGCTCCCTCATCCACTGCATTGAGGGCGTCCTGGGGTCCTTCACTTAGATGAATCATTAATTTTTTTATGGTTAAAACACCTGGAATTGAGTTATTGTCAACCAAAAGAATCCTGACAAACAAGTTTCCCTACCTTCCAACCAAGAGAGACTTAACTCAAGCAACACTAAATAAGGCAATCTTCTCTATAGATTTATAGATCTGGATAACATACACCTATTCAATTCTGGTATCCTAGCTAATTACATGGCAGGAATGGAAACTTGCATCTAAACTGCTGGAAATCGTCAGGTCTGAATTACAAATAATAATGATTCATTTAATTTGTCAATGAATCGCATATAAGGGGGATTTTGAAAGAAATAGTAAGTTTAAATAAAAATTTTAATTTTTCTCCTTATTGCTGGTATTATTCTAAAGAGTTCAGCAACACTGAGGTCAGAGATGTAATCTTTAGGTGAATTATGTAACAGAGTCTATAATGCTGCCAACTTACCATATAAATACCAAATAAATATTCTCTTTAAAATTACAGATGTTCAGTATAGAGTTCAATATAATTGTTGCAATCGACATATCTAAAATGACTTTGGTATACCCCTTAACTCCAGGTCTTTATAATTAATCAAGAGAGAGTCTTGAAGTTAACATAAAGAATATCATTATGCTTAAATAATGGACTGTCTGCAAAAATATACATGTCTAATTACAATCACTGATATGTCTAATTGAAAATGATGTTCATTTTTACTTAAATCAGAGCTGCCCAAAATAATGTCACATCTTTGAAAATATTGAGAAACTGAAGACTGGAGTTTGGTGTTTGACTTCTACAGCCCAAGCCTTCCAAGTTGTCATGGCAACTTTTATTCAAAGGGGAAGACAATTTATTGTTTACCCAGAATTTAGAGACACAAGTTGTTAAATTCCAGGGAGAGATGTTTGGCTCAGTTTTTCAAGGAAGGCTATAAAATAGATGTCTCAAAAATGTGACATTTTAGCACTACTAAATTATTCAAATCACATCTTGTCCTTTATAGGAGTAATGGTACTTAAAGGGTTGTCAAAAACCACTTCAGGCACAAAGATTTTCCTTTTCTGCTCGAAAGCAAACTATTTCTAACGCCATAGAAAATAAAACAAAACACTACTGTGATATGCCTACTTGCCAATTCATTTAGGAAACCAACTGTTACTGAAAGTAGATGGCACAGTAGGTAGCTATAAACCCTATAAATCCATGCTTCTCAAATATTCCGGCAAATGTGCAGCTGTAAACACAGGACATACACCAAAAATATGGGGGGGGGGGGTCATCATAACTATACCTAACCATTCTGCAACAATCAGTTTATACATTTCCTAACCCACTCCTAACCAATCTTCTATCATTGGTGTTACATTGATTTTATGATGGGTAATTTTTATGGCTGCCTCACACTGTCTCATGCAGTAATAGCATTTGATCTCGAAGTTAACTTCACTGGGAGCTAAAAAAATCAGAAATAAAAACAAGAATAGATTGTATGAACATCACTGTGCTGGTCATTTGAAATATAGGAATAGATAAAACATAATCAAAGTTCTTAATTAAAGGCATTTAGCTGAATCACTGGTTACCTCATAAAGACAGTTTTGTAATGAATAAAGGGATATTATAATTTGAATGGTTCTTACCAAGTGTTAATATATACCAAATATATTATGCTCTCACATACATGGGTTCACAAGGACTACATACTACATATAAAGGTAAATGTTTAAAAATAATATTTTAAAGTATTACTCATGTATACTAAGTTCCTCAATAAAAGAGTTAAAAAATAGTTCTTTGTGTTCCAAAAAAAATTAATGTTGATAAAAGAAACTAAAAGAACATGATACAATCATAAAAGAAGAAAAACCGTGAGCTGGTAGGATTCAGGGAAAAAATTACGGAGAAGAATTCATTAGTAGCAGTAAGAAAAGAAGTGTGTGGGTGGCTCAGTTGGTTAAGCAGCCCACCCTTGATTTCGGCTCAGGTCATGATCTCAGGGTTGTGAGATGGGAGCCCCGAGTGGGGCTCTGCAGTGGATGTGGAGTCCGCTTAAGATTCTCTCTCTCCCTCTCCGCCTCCCCCCACCAAAAAGAACAGAGTAAAAAATTAAAATTTATAAAAGTAATTTATAAAAATAAATTATAGTTAGGACACAGAAAACAGTCTTGGGAAATGCACACAAGATGAAATGGAAATGAAGAAGAAAATAAATATCTAAGATAGATATGCAGTGGCATAGAAAAGTTTTTTTAATGTATTAGAAGAACAATTTTTCTGACGTAAAAGAACATTTGAATCTAGATACCATATCCCAAGATAATCTACAAAAGAATTTTGAATATTAAGAAATTTCCTGGTGACATTTCCCAGAGGTTAAAAAAAAAAAAAAAAAAGCAGCAGCAGGGCATTCACACAAGATGGTGGTGTAGGGAGAACCTCAACTCACTTCCTCCCGTGGACACACCAGATTTACAACATAAGGATCATTTCCCTCTGAAAAAGATCTGCAAGCTGGGTGAACTGCTTCTCCTCAACTAAGGATAGAAAGACCACACTGAGATGGTTGGAGAAGCAGAGACATGGTCTCACCGAAATCCCACTGCTGCTGTGAGGGCACACACTAGGGAGGGGGTCTCACCTGCCTGGCGCTTCTGGAGGAGTGAGGAGTTGGTGACCTACATCAGTCACTCCAAGCCCCTGGATCTGCACCAGCGAGACGAGCCTCTGAAATATCTGGCTCGGAAAACCAAAAGTGCTGATGTCCAAGGGATCCAGAGTGCTATAGGAAACTGAGGTTCCCTTTTAAAAGTTTGGAATAAAGTCTCACTTGCCTCCAGACCCCAGTGGAAAAAAAAAAAGAAAGCAATTTGGGAAGCACCTGGACTATATGTGAAATTCATTTGCTAATCTAAAAACATCTGCTGCAAAAATGAAGCAGTAAATAATAAGTAAAAGCACCTGCTGTAGAGGCAGGGGACAGCTGAAACTCTACTTGGAGATGGAGGCACTGGCGAAGGCCATCTTTACATTCTCCACTTAGCCTGCTAGCACACGTGGGTGAGCTTGAACTTGACATCCTCCTACCACCTTCCAGGACAGGTGGGGCTGAGTGGTGATGGCACCACCGCACTGCTCTGCTAAGCCTGGAGAGTGCAGGTGGTTGCAGTAACCCCCTTGCTCCCCCATTGGGGCAGGTGAGCGCAAATGGTCAAAACACTCTCCAGCTCCCTAACTGAAGTCTGTGAGAGTAGGCAGTGACAATGCTCTACTCCCTGTTTCCTGGCTAGGGCTGGTGAGTGTGAGTGGTTGTGGCATTCCCCCACTCCCAGCCTAAAGCTGGCATGCACATAGACAAGGAACTCTCCCGTGGCATTCCTAGAGCCCACAGATGTGTGCAGTCAAGACTTCCCCACACCCTCCTCTCCCCTGCCCCCCCCAACCCCCAGCTGTGTTTCTGAAGCCAGTGAGCATGCCCTTCCCCCTATACTCTAGCTGCCTAGCTGAAGCCAGTGGGTGCATGCAATCCACACAGGGACTGCCCCCCCCCCCTTTGACTGCCTGGCTCCTGAGGAAGGGAATAATCAGAGAGAGAGAGAGTTCCTAACATGTGAAGAAGGCCTATTCACTTAATCTGGAGCTTCAGCCTGAGAAACAGCATCAGGTTTCCACACATTTGGAGGCCATGGAGGTGCTCCCAAAGAAGGTAAGCAGGGAGACACCATCTTTGCACACCCCACTGGCCTCACTACAGCTCGACAAGACCTCCCAGAAAGGAGCTTATATACTCATCTGGAGCCCTGATTTTTGCAACTGTCACCCAGAGGACACCTCTAGATCTCCTGGTTTAGAGACCGCAGGAATTATGATAATGGCCCCACAAGACTGTATCTGCACACAGTAAAATCCACTACCTGGGGGCCTGGCTTCTTATCTGCAGACTGAAACTAAGGGCTCAATGAGATTTCTGTGCTTGGAACATGGATGGATCTGACACACTCTCAAAAACAGGGACAGAATCAAGAGACAACCAAGAGCTAGGACAAGTTTGAACAAGAAGGTTCATTACCTACACAAGGCCACTTCTTTAGAATGAGAGAGGTAGCTGGTCACCCAATACACAGAAACAAACACAGAGTCAAGGAAAACGAGGAAGGAGAGAAATAATCTGCAAATGAAAGATAAAAGCAAAACCCTCAGAAAAAGACCTTGATGATACAAAGAATTCTTTATCAGGTAGAAAAAGAGTTCAAAGTAATGGTCATGAAGATGCTCACCAAACTCGGGAGAAGAATGGATGAACGTAGTAGGAACTTCAACAGAGAGACAGAAAATATAAGAGAGTATCGCACAGTAGTCACAGAGCTAAAGAATACACTGGAGGGACTAGAGGGGTTCAACAGCAGATTGAATGAAGCTGAAGAGCAGATCAGCAAACTGGAAGACAAAACACTGGAACTCAGAGCAGTAAAAAGTAAAAAACAAAACAAAACAAAAAAAAAACCCAAAACAACAACAACAACAACAACAAACCCTCAACGACGGTTTAAGCGACTTAGGGGCAACATCAAGCTGAATAACACTTGCAAGAAAAGATGCTCAACATCACTAGTCATCAGGGAAATGCAAATCAAAACCACAATGAGATATCACCTTACACCTGTCTAATGGCTATTATCTAAAAGACAAAAAATAACAAGTGTTGGAAAGTATGTGGAATAAAGAGAATACTCGTGATCTGTAGATGGTTCAGCCACTATGAAATTTTTCCTCAAAAAACTGAAAATAGAACTACCAAATGATACGGCAATTCCACTAGTGGGTATCCATTTGAATAAAAGCAAAAACACTGATCTGAAAGATATGGGCACCTCTATGTTTCCTGCAGCATTACTTCTAGCAGCCAAGATATGGAAACAACCTAAGTATCCATTGTTGGATGAATGGACAAAGAAGATGTGGCACATACACAACGTACTATACTCAGCCATAAAAAACAATGAAATCCTACCATTCGTGACAGCATGGATGGACCTTGAGGGCATTATGTTAAGTAAATAAGTCAAGCAGAGAAAGACAAATACCCCATGATTTCACTGATACGTGAAATCTAAAAATCAAAACCAAATAAAACACAGAGTCACATACAGGGAACAGATCAGTGGTTGCCAGAGGGTTGGGTTTGCAAGATCCCAAAAGGGGATCCCAAGTATAAACTTTCAGTTATAAAATAAAAAAGTTATGGAGATGTAATGTTCTGCACCAGGAATACAGTCCCATCAGTAATACTGCATTAACTTTATATGGTGACAGATGGTAACTAAACTTACTTGTGGTGATCACTTCACAATGTCTACACAGATGTTGAATCACTATGTCTTATATCTGAAACTAATGTAATATTCTAGGTCAATTATATCTAAACAAATTTTTCTTAAAAAATGAAGCAGAAGTCTTATAGACATCTAGAAACCAAACCGACTTACCCATAACAGATTTTCTCCTCCATAAGAGGAAAAAACCTTTGACAGTCTGATACTTCTCCATGATATCCAGTGGAAACAATGTCTACATAATCATTGTGTAGAAGAAAGTTATCACTTAAGAAATTTTGCCCAACAAATCCGTAAGCTAAGTATAAAGGCAACAAACATATTCTTTCTTTATTCCTTTCTTTTTTTAAAGATGTGTCTGAAGCCTTGGAAGCTTGATGACCCTACGTTCTCTTACAAATGGATCTTGAGACATTGACTGAAGCTTCTACCAGGGTGTCACAGCTACTCGTTTACCCTTGATTGAAATATGGTTCTCCTCTATCGGGGAAGGTTGTCTTTTTCCACCTACTGCGCAGTTTCGGGAGGGACTCGCATGGAGTGTTGAGGGTGGAAGGGCACACCCACCCAGCCAGTCAGATCAGCCGAATCAACCCTCACAATCAATAAAGTGACAGATGTCACAGCCAGGTCACCCTCACATCCACATGCATATTTTTAGTAAATACAAATGCAGAGAGAATATACCATAAATGAGACTTTCTCAAAATGTAATACCGAATTATATAACCAAAATCAACCAGAGGGTATATCAAATGTGGTCATAGGAATGGAGAAGCTATAGTAAACATTCTGATGGTGAGCACCCACTCGATGGAAATTACGTTAAGAGAAATAAGACAATTTAGTTATTATGGTTGTAAGTCAGAATGCAGATGATATGAATCATGAAAGTATAAAAGGAGTCTAATATCATGTTCTATGCCAGGTAATAGATACATAAATCTAAGATACAGAATATAGTTGAAAAAAATAATAAGCCCAAATTTTTAATTTTAAGGGAAACTTTTGATGCAAAGTCTGAAACTAGTGGCCCACAGATGGCATGTATGTTGCCAAAGGATAGCAGATATGGAGTTAAGTTCATTATTTTAATATAATATAATCTCAATTTTACAAAATTACATCCATCTAAATATAAATGTATATCTCTACTCTCCTACCTCTCTATCCTCTCTGATTACACACACACACACACACACACACACACACAGGTATAAAAGATACTTACCATACACTGTTTATTTCTAGATGATGGGACTTGGGGGAGTTTCTTTTCCCTTAACTGTATTGGTTGAAATTTTTATAATAAACATTATATATAACCACTTTCTTTTCTTTTTTCCTCACATAAAGCATTAAAAAAATGTGAAGATGCTTAAGAGTATCAATTGGTGATTCCTGGAATTAAACCACCAACATATATCAAGAGACACAAGGCCACAATGTTATACACAGTTAATATAGAATTACTATGATAGGTGCTTTGAAAAGTGCTTAAGGAAGACTCCTTTAACATACTATAAATCAGACATTCACACTCAGTGTAGAGCTTCAAGGTCAATAACTTAAAATGGCTTTGTGAGATAGTTGATAGAGAAATTTCCATTAAATCTTTTCTTTAAAATACTAGCTTCAGTAACCTAATTGATGTACAGTGCAATCTTTTTCTCTACCTACTGTAAATGAAATCAGCACTAACAGAAACAAAAATATTCATTTCTACTAAATTTTGAGCAAGAAATACTTTGAATCTTTATAAAATGATGTTATGTTGCAAGCATTTTATAGAAGCATGGCTAAACCATCTCTCTTCATTCATTTATGCAGAAATCATTTGTTTCATGTGTATAAGGTACAACATATTCTTAGTGGGAAACACTGTGATAGAATGTACGGGAGACAATGCTGAAGAATTATTCAATAGCACTGCTAGATCTGGGCAATGTCTATAATTCTATGAGAAACATTTAAGGAGTTGCTCATGTTTTCCTTTTAGCTATATCCTAGTGTAATCTGTGGGCTTATTTCTAGGATCTGTTCTCAAGGATCTCAGAAAGAAGCAATAGGCTGGAGACATGGGTACATTTTGACAAAGTCATGGGTAGAGGAAGGAAGGTGGGGAAGGGTTGGGGGAAAGGGAAAGGTGGTATGGTTTAAGACCTTAAACTTGCAGGCAGGTGATCTAATCTCTGGTTCTCACCGGTTCAGTTGCTAGTGAGTTCTGTCACTTTAGTGAAGGTTCATTACAGTGGATAGAACCTGTGAACTTCTCTGTGCACATAATTCCTCTTTTGCCAGGGGTAAAATTATAGAATAAGGTGAGCATTCTGGACTTGCAGGAGCAGCCCAGCAGAATGAGAGGTGCTTACCAGTCGGTCTGGGAGCATTGAGGACATCATGAGACACGGAACAGACTTCATGGAGAGAGACGTGAGATAAAAATCCCACCTGAACCCCCAGCTTTCCCAATTACATTAATAAGAAGGTGATCTATAGGGTATGTGGTGTGGGCAGATACTTAAGTTATTTGAGATCTCTTAATGAAAAGCAAATGATAGTATTTTACTTTCTTTTACTGGGTTGCCAAAGAATCAAATTAGACCAATGTATTTAAACACAGTTGAAAAGCCTATGAACAGAGTTTATAAAGGAGTATTAAATTAGCCCCACATAATTGCAGCATGATAGGAACAATTACGTATTACCTTCAAGTAGCCTTCAATATACATCAGCCAGGACTATAGCAATACCCTCTTCAGATACTAAGAACAATTACATGGAACACAATTCAATTTACTGTTACAGTGTCAGAAAACAAAAACCAATTCCTGTATCTCCTGTTGATTATATCAGATTATTGCCTCAATTCTCATGATGCTCATCTTTTGAACATACCTTCATCATTTCTGTAAGGATTTTTTATCTACTTGGTCTCTTTGCAGCATGGTCTAGCCCCCTAGGAATAGACAGGAGTGTCTATGACTCTTTATAGGCATGATTATTTTATCAATTCTTCACAAGAGTTTTGTTAAGTGACTCCCAAAACTGTAAGATTAAAGTGTGTGTGTGGGGTGTGTGTGTGTGTGTGTGTGAGAGAGAGAGAGAGAGAGAGAGAGAATGTATTGTGAGGTCAGATTATTGTGCAAGACATAAAATATGGAATTCTGGTAGTATTTCCATTATAAAACAGTTTCCATTTTCCCAGTTACAATCTCTCACACACAGGAGATCATTTCTCATGCTATGCAGAGAGAGGTAAACTGTATGGCCGAAGATACACAACACACTTATTTGTGATCTTTCAAAATAATAGCGACATCAGGAGTCTACAATTCGATTGAGTGATGACCTAGATCTCCAGTTTTGAGATGTGGTGGCATGTGTTTGTGTTGATTCTTTTGTTAAATGAAACAGAGCATATTTTCCTCCTGCATATAGTATACTTTTATCTACTTCTGATTGAAACCTGTAAACCTTTGCAGAATGAGCCTGGGACACTATTCCCAGGCTTAGAGTGGTCGGGAAGAAGAGACTAGAGAGGCAGTCTGGAGCAGTTTTGAGTGAATTATTCACATCTTTTATAAATACAAACAAGTGATACCCAGTCCAAGAGTAGCTACGAAAGGAGTAATCGCCATCTTAGAAGGAATAGTTAAGGGCTCCAAATAGCTAGCAAAAAGTGTGTGATTGAAAAAAAGACTTAAAATGTGTATGAGATTTCTATTTAAATGCACAAAATTAGCATTAAAATAATGTAGCCCAAAGGAGATTTGGGCTGAAGTACAGTTTCTGCCCCTAAATAACCATTCTAAGTTCTGAACTTTGTAAAAGAAAGAGTTGAACCAGGTGTCTCTAAAAGTGCCTTTCAACTAAGGTTCTAAGATCCTACAGGCACAAGGCAAATAGGAAGCCATTGCTAGGTGTGGGTCAGACTTTTTGCCTTATTTGATATTCATGAAAAGCAAGTGTGCAGTTTAAGGAGCCAGTATAGGTAGCCGGTTCTAGTTAGTACTGGTACCATTTCAGTAGGTACTTAGTCATCCTTGTTGATGAGTTCTACTGGATCTAAGATTGAAGGCAAATTCACAGACCTGTTGCAGGGGGTGTAACAATCCCTGGGACACTGTGCATATCATCTATGCAAAGTGAATAAATCACAGGTCTTGCATACATACGCACTACTATTTCTCAAGTGCCCAATATAATTGTGATGGGTAAAACATGTAATCATTTCACAGTGTTACTCAATACTCTGTAATTCTTGGTACGGTGTTGTTTTGTTTTGTTTTGTTTTGTTTTAATCAGCTGGAAACAACAACAATGGTGTGGAGGGCCTCAAAATATTCTAATAATCAAAAAGACTATCATAACTTAAAAGGATGGAAATTTCCATTCTAGAGTTAGCATCTGTGATGGGGCAAGAACTCATGTACCATAGACATAGTATCATGGTCAGTTTAGGCTGCCTTAACAAAATATTGTAGACTGGGTTGCTTAAATAACAAAAATTTTTTTCTCACAGCTCTGGAGAATGAGAAGAACAAGATCAATGTGAGGGTTATCTTCCTGCCTCATAGATGATCATGTTCTCACTGTGTCCTTACGTGGCAGAGACAGAAAGCTCTCTGCTGTCTCCACCTTCTCTTATAAGGACAATAATCCCACTGGATTAGGGCCCCATCTTTATAGCCTCATTTAATCTTAATTGCCTCCTAACGGCTCCATCTTAAAATACAGTCACATGGGAGGGTTAGGGCTTCAACATATGAATTTGGGGAGGACGTAATTCAGTCCATATCACACAGGGACAGTTCCTTTATTAAGTTTGGATCTGTAAAACAGTCCTAGATTTATTACCTTTGAAAATTCATGTCATTCTCTAGTACTAATCAAAAATTGCCATTCAAGCTTTCTAATCTAGGAGGACTTTGGAAAATCCACACAGTTCTCTGCTTTGGCCTATTTCTCAGGGAAAACAAACACACAAATTAAAAAAAAAAAAACACCCGAGAAACAGTGGACTATTTATAATTTCAAAAGAATTATAGAAAAATATATTCAGGAGCAACTTTCAAAAATTAGAACACAGTTGAGAATTTTCACATACCAACATTTGTGGAAAAATTGGATGGTTTCCTGCTACCAACTGATAACCAGTTGGCCAATATTGTCATTTCTAAAGTAACTGTTACTACCCCAATACTATGCAGTCTGATATTTCAAAGGACCGGTATTAATGTACTTTTAATTAGTCAGGTTTTTTCATTTTATTACTACTTTAATGTCAAAGAATAAAATCTTTCTCCAGTCTT
Source organism: Ursus maritimus (assembly GCF_017311325.1). NCBI lineage: Eukaryota > Metazoa > Chordata > Mammalia > Carnivora > Ursidae > Ursus > Ursus maritimus. Next base: position 15,035,218 of record NW_024425675.1, read on the forward strand.
TTTCTCCCCCTAACTTTTTTTTTTTTTTTAAAGATTTTATTTATTTATTTGACAGAGATAGAGACAGCCAGCGAGAGAGGGAACACAAGCAGGGGGAGTGGGAGAGGAAGAAGCAGGCTCCCAGCAGAGGAGCCTGATGTGGGGCTCGATCCCATAACGCCAGGATCACGCCCTGAGCCGAAGGCAGACGCTTAACCGCTGTGCCACCCAGGCGCCCCTCTCCCCCTAACTTCTTATGTCTTCTGTTTTGTTGTTATAATATCCTAGATAGCAACAACAACAAACATTAGACATTTCTACATTTTGATGCTACTAACATTCATTGAAACATTAATTCTCCTCAAATATCAGAGATCATCTCGTCATCCATAATTAGCAACAAGCAATGTTCCGTAGCCTCTAATATTGTAGAACAATTTTCACAAATAAGTGACATTCTGAACAACAAAAAATCCCTCTCTTTCTACAGTTTTGCAGAACTGTCTTGCCTCTAAGCATACCATTAGTATTGTCAAAATATGTCTCCAACAGAATCAGCATAGAAAGTAAAGCAATCGAGAAAATTAATTTTAACATTAATAGCATACATCCTGCAGTGCTAATAAAGAGAAACACTGAGATATTTAACTTAACCAAATTTTGTGAGAATACTACTAGTTATAGCAAATCTAGTATCCAATTCTATTAGTTATCTAACTAAAGGGACTAACAACTACCTCTAAAATGAAATTATATGTATGTCATTGGAATTTTGGAGTTGGATTAAAAAAACCTAAGGGAGGGGCGCCTGGGTGGCACAGCGGTTAAGCATCTGCTTTCGGCTCAGGGCGTGATCCTGGCGTTATGGGATCGAGCCCCACATCAGGCTCCTCTGCTGTGAGCCTGCTTCTTCTTCTCCCACTCCCCCTGCTTGTGTTCCTTCTCTCGCTGGCTGTCTCTGTCTCTGTCAAATAAATAAATAAAATCTTTAAAAAAAATAAAAATAAAAAAATAAAAAAAAAAACCTAAGGGAGGACAGGTAAAACAAACATATTATTTTTGGTAATTATTTTTGAACTTAGAAATGGTAACATAATTTATGGGCAACTTTCGACAATGGCTCTATTTATTTATGTGTTTCAAGGGAAAAAAAAAAAGACCTCACTGAAAAGTTTTGCATTTTTCACAATAAAAACTTTTCTCTAAATAATTTATAATATGATTCATATTATTTTAGTTTTTCTCACTTCCAAAGTTTATGGCATGGGTTTTAAGGGAAAATTAGTATGTGGAAAAAAGAACAGGAATTAGGAGAAAATATCATTTTAAAGCAAATTTTTTTTTTTAAATTCAAATCTATGCCTATTTGACCTGTGATAAACATACTTCACAAACCCAATAAAACATTAAAGGAGGTGATGTTATTTAGTAAACTAAATGGATATACTCTCATACTTGGAATGCTAAAATGAAGGAAAAAAGGGTCCCTTTCCTCCAGCTGTCCCTTATGAAGAGTTGTTTTCAGTAAGCTTCAACAAGTATCTGACATTGAATTAGATTTCTTTTTTTTTTATTGAATTAGATTTCTAGATTTTTCTTTCCATACTGAATTCATTTGCTGTATCCTTACCATCTATCATTGGATTTTTTGTGGTTGGTCTTTTTGTTTGTCCTTTATTTTGAAACTAAGTATATAGTTAATCACATATTGATGGAAACTGGTTAATAAGTGTAACTAACACATAGGATAATCCAAGTTCTTAGACTGGCACGTAACATACATGATGCATTGAATCTTTACAATAACTCAATGAATGACAAAGAAACTAAAGTTCAGAAACACCAAGTAGGTTGCCAGGCATCATAAAAAATCCCGGGGATATAAAAACAGTTCTCTATAACTTCAAATTCTATGTTTTTTCCACTTCCACAATACATTTTAGATATTAAATTTTTTAGGACCTTGAAAAAAATTACATTTGGTTGAGTTGTTTTCCTGAAGCTCCTCAGGCCTTCTGTAACAGCACTCTCACTGGTCCCCTGCATCTCTATTTTCTACAGCGGGGAGCAATCCTTTTAAAGTACCCCTGTTAAAGCAGAAATCTGATCAATTCTCAAGTGATCAAATCACTCTCCTGCTCTAATGAGGCTTCTCATCATACTTAGAACAAAATTCGAAGTCCTTACCAACACCCTCCTTTTGACACAGACGATCTCTTCTACTTCATTTTCCCCATCACACCAATCACACTGCTTTTCTTGTTATCCCATGAATATGCCAATATGCCCCCAAATCATACCATGCACCTGTTGTTTTATGCATCTGGAATGATTTTCCCCTATTCTGTCATGCTTTATTTCTTAGTCTGCTTTAATTTCCTTTACAACACTTCTTTCTATCAGATTTTTTTCTTTTGTTTATCACACCCTCCACCTTTTAAATCTCTCTTTTTCTCCCCGCCCCCCTCTCGGATTCGTCACTATATTCTAGGAATTAGACATTGTCTGGTACGTGACAGACATTTGATACATATTTATTTATGTTAGACCTTCTCTGTATGTTACAAGGCTAGTTCCTCTGGCTTTATCACTCTTGGAAAAGATGTCACAGTTGTAGATTCTCCTTAACAGCCAAAAATAAGAGCAGATCAGATACATACCAATCCAATTTATTCAGAAATACATTTTATTCACTATTTCGCTTACTATTCTTTTTTTTTTTTTTCCTCCTCCACACCCTTGCACACTCGGGGCCATCCCACCCCTCGGTCACCTCCCCATCCTGTTGAACATGATTTGATGCTGGGTCCATTAATTCCTCCCATTCCAAACAGTTGATAAATGATGATAGCATGTTGGCTAACGTTCCACCATCTCTTGGGCGGCTCTCTTCCCCTCCATTTTCTCCCTCTCTTTGTTCTTCTCCTTTTTGTTCTTCCCCCCATGGAGCAACTTATGTGTCATGTAGGGCCATTTAGCTGTTACTTTTTGAATCTATTTTATGTCCTTGAGTTTTCCTTTTGCTCACTACATAACTTAAGTTTTGCTTTTTTCTGTTCAAACTAATATAGGAGTAGTTGGAGATGCATTCTTTCTACCTCCTAACACATATCTTTTATGAATAATAATTCATTATTCTTGAAATCACCATACTCTATTACAAAAACCCATAAGCCACCTCTATCAGTAGCCCACTGTTGGATAACAACCAACCTCAAAACTTCTTGAGTTGAAGCAACTATCCATTTGTTCGGGATTCTATCGAGGTAGACCGGGCTCAGCAGGACACTGCTTCTGTACTACACAGTGTCAGCTGGGTTCACCGCTGGTTTGTGCCAGTTGGCAGGGTGGCTGCAGGCTGGCTGGTTCCAGATGGTGTTGGTCACATGATTAGGGCCTCTATCTCCATGTACTGACTCATTCTCAAGAAGGTTAGGTTGGGCTTATTCAAAAGGCGACACAGAATACAAGAGAGTAAGAGCAACAGCTGGAAGACGTCTGGATGCATTCCTTAAAAGCTGTATAACATCGCTTCCATCCTGTTTTTTTGATCAGAACAAGTCACAAGAAATGGCCTGGAATCAACGGGTGAGAAGAGAAACCCTGCCTCTTTTATAGGAGGAACTGTAGGAATTTTTGGCCATTTTTAACCTACTACACCATCATGATTTTCTGTTCCTAAGTGGGTTGAGCTGTTTGGCTAAGTGTAAATATGGAGCTACCCTGCTCCCCAGGAGATACTGCACCATGTCTACTTTGTGGAGAGACCATTTCGACAATACCGTTGGGTAGCTTCCATTTAAATATATATATATCTAAAGGTGCTTTCATTTGGCAGAGAAGTACTTTCAACAATGTAAATCTTCCTACTCCTTTCAAAATAAGAATTTAAAAGCCCATTTCAAGTGACAAATTCCTCTAGGATCACATCGTAGAAGAAGGAAAATCTTGTTGCCAACTCACTTAACTTAGGTAGCTGATGCAGAGGTCAAGGAAGGGCAGAGCAAAGGGAGACAGGCTGCATAGTTTCATGAGTCATTAAAAATAAAGAGGCAAAAATAAAAAAGCACAGTCTGTTGAGTAGTTTTGTTTTAAATTACCAAAGTTAGATTCAAACAAATATTTTCGTAATTTGGTTTTGCTGACTTTGCAGAAAGATTCCCTTTCAGATCTACAAAGCTGGCATTTATTTCTTACAATAAAATTACAGGATAGCTAGGAGAGATTTTATTTCAGCGCAGACTGAGCAGTGTTTTCTTTCTTTCTTTCTTTTTGGTTGTCTTACAACATCACATGGGGGAAAAATCAATGTTATTAGCTTCTCACTTGCCTAAGAATTAGCTGGTAAGACACCAAGAAAAATATATGCAGGTCAAATATTCAAGAGAATATATAGCCTAATGCAGGAGAACGCTGCAAAATGGCCTATTTATTTACAACCATTTCTTTTAGGTGTCACTCATTCAAGCTAACAAGTATTTATGATATACTGATTATATATAGAGGAGGCCTTGAGCCAAGTGCTGTGAAGGGCAAAAAGATGTTTATGATATAGTCCTCCTTCTCCAGAAACCTGCAACAGAGTGAGAAAATGCAGGCACTCAAATTTCTCTATTCTAAACCTGTATAAGGTTAACTACTGTCTTGATATAGAATCAGTTCTTTAAGTCTTACAAGAAGGAGAAAATCTCATTTAATTTTAGTGATTTAAAAAAAGGGGGGGTTTCATAGAAGACAGTGTTTAATCTGGGCCTTGAAAAACGATTTGGAACTGAAGATGGAGATTCTAGTCAGAGGGACTGGTCTAAGCAAAGGAATGAGCAAGGGAAAAAAAACCCACAACATTATGTGGTATTCTGGAAACTAACTAGAACAACACACACACATAGGGGAGTAACGTGAAGTGAGTACAGTTAGATATGTAGAATTTAGATGGCATAAACCCTTGAAAGTCTGAACTTGATTCTGTGCAAAATGAAAGCCTAAGAAGTAATGAATTAAATGAGGATTCAGAAGGAAGAATCTAGAAAGTAGGCTGGACTGGAAAAGGCAGAGATGAGAATTTAACACTGGTTTGAAAGCTATTGCGTTAGTCAAGAATGAAACCATACAGCCCCAACTGGGTTACTAAGAGGGAGAAGGAAAGGGAAAGA
>NW_024425675.1:15040357-15047097 GCF_017311325.1 Ursus maritimus
GCTGTTGTGGTAAAGCTGCCAGAATTCAGGAAGGAAAAAAGCACTCAAAAATGACTCTAAAGCATTCAGTCAGGATAACTGGGACCACCTGGTCAGTTCAGAGTTACTGATGCCAGTTCACATTTTAAAGCAGAGCTTGGCATTTCTACAGGTCATTTGAAATGGTAAAGAACAAGCTGTCAGACAACAAAAGAAACTAAAGGCATCCAAATCAGTAAGGAAGAAGTAAAACTTCCACTATTTGCAGATGAGATGATACTGTATGTAGAAAACCCTATAGATGCCACCAAAAAACTATTAGAAATGATAAATGAATTCAGTAAAGTCACAGCATTCAAAAATCAATGTACAGAAATCCACTGCATATCTATACACCAATTAGCAGAAAGAAAAATTAAGAAAACAATCCCATTTACAACTGTACCAAAAATAATAAGATACCTAGTAATAAACCAAAGCAAAGAAGTAAAAGACCTGTACTATGAAAAGTATAAAACACTGGTGAAAGAAATTGAAGACGACACAAACAAATGGAAAGACAGTTCATGTTCATGGATTAGAAGAACAAATGTTGTTAAATATCTATACTACTCAAAGCAATCTACACATTTAACGCGATCCTTATCAAAATACCAACAGCATTTTTTCACAGAACTAGAGCAAATAATCTTAAAATTTGTAAGGAACTAAAAAAATTCCTGAATAGTCAAAGCAGTCTTGAAACACAAAAGCAAAGCTGGAGGCATCACAATTCCAGGTTTTAAGCTATATTACAAAGCTCTAGTGATCAAAACAGTATGGTACTGGCACAAAAATAGACACAGAGCTCAACAGAGCAGAACAGAAAACCCAGAAATAAGCCCACAACTATACAGTCAATTAATCTTTGCCAAAGCAGGAAAGAATATCCAACAGGAAAAGGACAGGCTCTTCAACAAATGGTGTTGGGAAAACTGGACAGCAACATGCGAAAGAAAGAAACTAGACTATTTTATTACACCATACTCAAAAATAAATTAAAAATGAACTAAGGACCTAACTATGAGACCCGAAACCATAAAAATTCCAGAAGAGAAAACAGGCAGTAATCTCTTTGACATCGGTCATAGCAGCTTATTTCTAGATATGTCTCCTGAGGCAAGGAAACAAAAGCACAAGTAAACGATAGGACTGCATCAAAATAAAAGCGAAGGAAACAATTAACAAAACTCAAAGGCAACCTATGGAATGGGAGAAGATACTTGCAAATGACATATCTGATAAAGGGACAGTAACCAAAATATATAAAGAACTTATATAACTCAACAACCCCAAAACAAATAATCCTATTAAAAAATGGGTGGAAGATGTGAACAGACATTTTTCTGTGAAGACAGACAGATGACCAAAAGGCACACAAAAAGATGCTGAACATCACTTATCATCAGGAAAATGTAGATCAAAACTACAATGAGCTATCACCTCACACCTGTCAGAACGGCTAAAATCACAAACACAAGAAACAACAAGTGTTGGTGAGGATGTGGAGAAAAAGGACTCCTTGTGCACTGTTGGTGGGAATGCAAACTGGTGCAGTCACTGTGGGGAACAGTACGGAGGCTCCTCAAAAAATTAAAACTAGAACTACCTTACTATCCAGTAATTGCACCACTGTGCATTTACCCAAAGAATACGAAAACACTAACTTAAGAGGATATATGCACCTCTATGTTCATTGCAGCATTATCTACAATAGTCAAATTATGAAAGCAGTCCAAGTGTCCACTGATAGATGAATGGATAAAGAAGAATGTGTGTGTGTGTGTGTGTGTGTGCGCGCGCGCGCGCGCGTGCTGGAATATTTTTCGTTCATAAAAAAAAATGAAATCTTGCCATTTGCAATGACATGGATGGAGCCAGAGATTATAATACTAAGTGAAATAAGTCAATCAGAGAAAGACAAATACCACATGATTTCACTCATATGTGGAATTTAAAAAACAAAACAGACAAGCAGAGGCAAAAAAGAAAAAGTGAGAAACACAAATGAAGAAACAGACTCTTAGTTATAGAGAACAAACTGATGGTTACCAGAGGGGAGGTGGGTGGGGGGAATTGGGTGAGCCAGGTGATGGGGATTAACGAGTATACTTGTGATGAGCACCGGCCGATGTATGGAAGTGTTGAATTACTGTATTATACAGCTGAAACTAATATAACACTGTATGTTAACTAACTGGAATTAAAATAAAAATGTAAAAATAAGTAAATGCAAAGAACAAATAGAGGAAAATAAATGTCATTCATTTCCAAATACAGTGTATACCAAGAGTCACAGAAATAAGGCCTTAGCAGCAGCCAGACTAGAACCTCCCTATTCAAATAACACCTGTGTTTCTATCTTTCCCTCATGGAGTACTTGGATAGATGCTGAGAGTAGGATGATGCTATGAGCTGACGAATGCCTTTAAAATATAGCAATGGTTCCCAAACCTATCTGCACGTTAGAATCACCTGGACATCTTTTAATAGCCCAGATCATACTCTACGCTCATTAAATCAGAATCTGGGCTGGGGTGCAGAGTGGGATCTTCATGTGCAGACAAATCTGCAAATTGCTAAGCAAGAGCAAATATCACCAATTAGCTGAAATTTCCAATGAGCAACTGAACACGTTCTGTAGTTACATGATCATGCCCAAATCAAGATCTTAGAAATATATAAAATTTCAACTTCTCCTTAGAGAGATTATAAAAGTTGAAGAATTTCACTTCTCTAATGTTTAAGAATTTCACTTCTCAAAGTTTAAGAATTTCACTTCTCTAAGCTCCAATGTGGAGCTTACTACTTTCCAAACCACAAACAGCAAGATTTATATTCCAGAGAACCGTAGGAATAATAAATAGTCCTTCATCTTGTTTTTGAAATGGTGATCCTTAGAGTTCTAGTTCATGTTGACATCAATCTTAATAAAGAAGGTTGGGTCCAGATTTCTCTTTCTTAATGAATATCAGATCTGGAGAATTTCTGAGATGTTTTCTGAATGTTTCATAGGTTGCATTTGTTCATGTCCCAAATAGTATAAATTTGGAATCCTCACATCATTATTTCTGCTGCATCAATTTGATGTAAAATTTTACATGTTTTTCCCCCTAGGTATACCTGCTTTTCAAGTCAAGATCAAGCAACAGCAAAAGTGCAAGGGATATGTTGCATCTTTCTGAGATACCAACACAATTATGAAGATCATTAGTCTTGAAACCTAATCATCAGGCTCTGTATAATAATGCAGTGGGAAGAATTAAACAATTGTAAATTGAGTGTGACGATACCAAATACAATACTAATTATAAATAGTGATCTATAGAAAGAGGTTAGATTAGCTTTGGCACGTTTAACTTTGTGCAGTTTTAATCATTATACTTGATCCACAAAAAACTGTAATTGAACCATTTTCCTGAAATATTATTTCTCCTCCTCCTCTTCTTCTTCATCTTTTTTATTTGAGAGAGAGGGAGAGACAGAGCATGAGCGAAGGGGAGTAGCAGGCAGAGGGAGAAGCAGATGCCTCACTGAGCAGGGAGCCCGATGTGGGACTCGATCCCAGGACTCTGAGATCATGACTTGAGCCAAAGGCAGACGCTCAACCAACTGAGCAGCCCAGGTGCCCCTCACTTACTCTTTTCTATACTTTCAAAAGATGAGTCATGTGACTGACTTGACCAATTCACTCTTGTTTTGGCATTTGATAGCCTGGGGTGGACACTCGCAGAGGAAAATAATCCTTCTGTTTCCAGGTGTTCACGGTTCAAGTATCAACCAGATGCCTTTTTAGATTAAATAATTTTCCCTTTGACATTAGGACATTGAAAACATTTATTCAGGAGAATTCCATTTTAAAAAGTACAGTAAACAAAAAAAGACACAGTCCCTGCATTTATGCAGTTTACAGTCTAGTGGGAGACAGAGGTATTAAGTGATTGTATTAATAACATACCCTAGAGCCACTTAATTTATTTGTATATTTCAAATGAAAAGTTCAAAAGAAACCAGGACAGGAACTCTTAACTGAATGTTCTTACATTAGAATGCTATATATATTCAAATACTTGCATAAGCAGAGAATTTCCATTTGCTCATGGATTTCCTCTGCTCCTCACTGATCAGCAATGTAAATAAAAATTGCTTAAAACAGTCACCACTTAATAAAATGAATTCAGTTAATGTACAGATACAATTCAGAATATTGCTTAATGGTGACAACATTAAAAATAACTTGGGTAAAAAAAATGAAGATAGCGTATGTCAAAGTTATCCTTGGGTTCTCCCTAAGAAGAAACACTATTACCCCAGAGACTAAGGAGTGAGACAATGGGAAAAAAAAGAATTGTATGTTCACTCAAAAAGCCATGAATGTAGTAAACGTTCCTTAGAATCAGATGAGTGAGAACAGGCAGGAAGGAACTGCATCAGTGTTCTGTTACAGCTAGGTAAAATCCAAAGTTCAATCCAGGTCTTTGTGCTAGACTGTTTTGACTTGATGATTTATGAGTAATCAGCCCAATATGTATGACATAGTTTCCCAGATCCAACACATATTTGATACCCTGATGTAGTGGAGATTTTATATAACTCATGATGGCCCAGAGATTGCAACTGCAAAAATAATGCCAACAATGGTTTGCAAATCACATAGAGGAATAATAGCATAATTTTTAAAGCCAAGGATGCAAAACAAACAGATTGCCTCGAAAACTAGAAGTGATCATTTTCCCCAGAAAATCTTCTTAAACAATTAAATCATTCACAGGCTAATCTTTTTTTCATTTTTATTTAAATTTTACTATGTTTTAAATATTAATTCCAGTATAGTTAACATACAGATTTACATTAGTTGCAGGTGTACAATATAGCGATTCAACAATTCTATCCATTACTCAGTGCTCATCTTGATTAGTGTGCTCTTAATCCCTTCACCTGTTTCACACGTCCCCTCATCCGCCTCCTCTCTGGTAACCATCCGTTTGTTCTCTATAATTGAGTCTGATTCTTGATTTGTCTTTCTCACCTTTTTCCTCTCTGCACATCTGTTTTGTTTCTTAAATTCCACATATGAATGAAATCATGTGGTATTTGTCTTTCTTTGACTGACTTATCTCACTTAGTATTAAACGGTCTAGCTCCATTGTTGTTATTGCAAATGGCAAGATTTCATTCCTTTTTTATGGCTGAATGATATTTGTATATAGATGTATATTCATATTTACATACATATACATATATCATTTATTTATCCATTCATCCATCAGTGGACACTTGCGCTGCTTTCACTATTTGGCTATTGTAGATAATGCTGCAATGAACACAGGGGTGCATATATCCTCTTAAATTAGTGTTTTTGTATTCTTTGGGTAAATACTCAGTAGTGCAATTACTGGATCATAGGGTAGCTCTCTTTTTAACTTTCTGAGGAAACTCCATACTGTTTTCCACAGTGGCTGTACCAGTCTGCATTCCCACCAACAGTGCCAAGAAGGTTCCATCCTTGCAAACGCTTGGTTCCTGTGTTGTTGATTTTAGTCATTCTGACAGGTTTGAGGTGGTATCGCGTTGTAGTTTTGATTTGCATTTTCCTGCAAGTGGTAAGTGATGTTGAGCATCTTTTCGTATCTGTGTGTCTTCATAGAGAAATGTCTGTTCACATCTTCTGCCCCTTTTTAATTGGATTATTTGTTTTCTGGGTGCTGAGTTATATAAGTTCTTTATATATTTTGGGTACTAACCCTTTATCAGATATGTCATTTGCAAATAACTTCTCCCCTCCATAGGTTGCCTTTTAGTTTTGTTGATTGTTTCCTTCACCGTGCAGAAGCTTTTTATTTTGATGTAGTCCCAATTGTTTATTTGTGCTTTTGCTCCCCTTGCCTCAGGAGACATATCTAGAAATAAGTTGCTATGACTGATGTCAAAGAGATTACTACCAGGGACCTGGGTGGCTCAGTCAGTTAAGTGTCTGACTCTTGATTTTTGCATGATCTCAGGGTCATGAGATCAAGCCCCGAGTCAGGCTTTGCGCTGAGCATGGAGCCTGCTTAACATTCTCTCTGTCTCCCTCTCTCTTTGCCCCTCCCCCTAGCTTGCATGCTCTCTCTCTCTAAATAAGCAAGGGAAAAAAAGAGGTTACTGCCAGATTTCCCTTTTAGGAGTTTTATGATTTCAGGTCTCTAATCTATTTTGAGTTTGTTTTTGTGTATGGTGTAAGAAAGTGATCGTTTCATTCTTTTGCATGATGCTGTCCAGTTTTCCCAACACCATTTATTGAAGAGATGCTCTTTTTTCCATTGGATATTCTTGCCTCTTTTGTCGAAGATTAATTGACCATATCCTTGTGGGTTTGTTTAGGGGCTTTCTATCTTGTTACACTGATCTATGTGTCTATTTTTGTGCCAGTACAATACTGTTTTGATTACTATTGCTCTGTAGCACAGCTTGAAATCTGGATTGTGATACCTCCAGCTTTGTTTTCTTTTTTTTCAAGATTGTATTGATTATATTTTAGGATTATTTGTTCTAGTTCTGTGAAAAATACTGAGTATTTTCATAGAGATTGCATTAAATCTGTAGATTGCTTTGGGTAGGACAGACATTTTAACAATATTTGTTCTTTCAATCCATGATCATGGAATGTCTTTCCATTTGTTTGTGTCCCCTTAAATTTCTTTCTTTCTTTCTTTCTTTCTTTCTTTCTTTCTTTCTTTCTT
>NW_024425675.1:15047107-15087403 GCF_017311325.1 Ursus maritimus
TCTCTTTCTTTCTTTCTTTCTTTCTTTCTTTCTTTCTTTCTTTCTTTCTCTTCTTTTTTTTTTAAGATTTTAGTTATTCATTTGAGAGAGTGAGGGAAAGAGAGAGAGAGAGCATAAGCCAGGGGAGAGGGAGAGGGAGAAGCAGACACCCCACTCAGCAGGGAACCATACATGGGGCTCAATCTTAGGACCCTGGCATCACAACCCAAGCCAAAGGCAGATGCTTAACCAGCTGAGCCACCCAGGTGCCCTTTACCTTAAATTTCTTTCATCAATGTTTTATACTTTTAAGAGTACGGGTCTTTCAGCTTGGTGGTTAAGTTTATTCCTAGGTATTTTATTATTTTTGGTGCAATTGTAAATGGGATTGTTTTCTTAATTTCTCTTTATAGGGCTTCATTGGTAGTGTATAGAAATGCAACAGATTTCTAAATATTGATTTTATATCCTGCTACCTTACTTACCTCACTGAATTCAATTATCAGTTCTAGCAGTTTTTTGGTTGAGTATTTAGTGTTTTTGTATATAGTATCATATCATCTGCAAATAGTGAACATTTTACTTCTTCCTTACCAATTTGGATGCCCTTTATTTCTTTTTCTTATCTGACTGCTGTGGCTAGGACTTCCAGTACTATGTTTAATAAAAGTGGTGAGAGTAGATATCCTTGTCTTCTTCCTAATCATTGGGGGACAACTTTCAATTTTTCACCACTGAGTGATGTTAGCTGTGAGTTTTTCATATATGGTCTTTACTACGTTGAAGTATGTTCCCTCTAAACGTACTTTCTTGAGGTTTTTATCATGAATGGATGTTATACATCTGTCAAATGCTTTTTTTTTTTGCATTTATTGAAATGATATTATTTTTATCCTTTCTTTTATAGATATGATGTATCACATTGATTGATAGGCAAATATTGAACCACCCTTGCATCCCGGGAATAAATCCCACTTGATCATGGTGAATGATTTTTTTAATGTATTGTTGGATTTGGTTTGCTAGTATTTTCTGAGGATTTTTGCATCTATGTTCATCAGATTATTCGCTGCAGTTCTCATTTTTTTGTAGTGTCTTTATCTGGTTTTGGTATCAGCGTAATGCAGGCCTCATAGAATGAATTCAGAAGTTTTCCTACCTGTTCTATGTTTTTGGAATAGCTTGAGACTAGGTATTAACTTTTCTTTAAATGTTTGGTAGAATTCACTTGTGAAGTTGTCAGGTCCTGCACTTCTGTTTGTTGGGATTTTTTTGATTACTAATTTAATTTCATTACTGGTAATTGGTCTGTTCAAATATGCTATTTCTTCCTGATTCAATTTTGGGAGATTATGTGTTTCTAGAAATTCACCTGTTTCTTCTAGGTTGTCCAATTCATTGGTATATAGTTTTTCATGATATTCTCTCATATTCCTTTGTCTTTCTGTTGTGTCAGTTGTTATTTCTCCTTTTACATTTCTGACTTTGTTCATTTGAGTCTTTTTTTTTTTTTAAGGAATCCAGCTAAAGGTTTATTGATTTTGTTGACCTTTGCAAAGAACCAGCTCTTGTACCCATTGATCTGTTCTATTATTTTTTTGTTTTGTTTTTTAGTCTCCATTTTGTTTATTCCTGTCTAATCCTTATTATTTCCTTCTTTCTACTGCTTTTGGGTTTTGTTTGTTCTTTTTTCCTAGTTTGTTTACGTGTTAGGTTAGGTTGTTTATTTGAGATTTTTTTGCTTATTGAGGTAGGCCTGCATTGCTATAAACTTCTTAGAATTGCTTTTGCTGGATCCCAAAGATTTTGGACTGTGGTGGTTTCATTTTCATTTGTCTCCATGCATTTTCTTATTTCCTCTTTGAATTCTTGGTTGACCCATTCATTGTTTAGTAACATGTATTTACCCTCCATGTATTTGTGCTCTTTCCAGATTTTGTCTTGGGGTTGATTTGTAGTTTCATAGCATGTGGTCAGAAAAGACGCATGGAATGACTTTGATATTTTCAAATTTGTTGAGGCTTTTATTGTGGCCTAATCTGTAGTCTATCTGGAGAATACTCACGTGCACTTGAAAAGAATGTGTATTCTGTTTTAGGATGGCATGTTCTGAATCTATCTGTTAAATCCAACTGGTTAAAATGTGTCATTCAAAGCTACTGTTTCCTTATTGATTTTCTGTTTGGATGCTCTGTCCATTGATGTAAATGGGGTGTTAAAGCCCCCTACTATTATTGTATTGCTATGGATTAGTTCCTTTATGTTTGTTATTAGCTGCTTTAAGTATCTGGGTTTCCTATGTTGAGTTCGTAAATATTTATAATTGTAATGTCATCTGTTGGACTGTGCCCTTAACTATATAGTGTCCGTTGTGTCCTGTTGCAGTCTTTGTTTTAAAGTCTATTTTGTGCGATATAAATATTACTACCCTGGTTTTCTTTTCACATCCATTTGTGTGATAAATAGTTCTCCATCCTCTCGCTTCCAATCTGCATGTGTCTTTAGGTCTTTAGTGAGTTTCTTATAGGCAGTGTATAGATGGCTCTCTTTTTTTTTTTTTTTAATCCGTTCTGTCATCCTACATCTTTTAACTGGAGCATTTAGTCCACTTACATTCAAAGTAATTATTGGTAAATATGCATTTATTGCTATTTTGTTACTTGTTTTATGGTTGTTTTTATAGTTTTTCTCCATTCCTTTATTCTCTTTCTCTCTTCTCTCAAGATTTGCTGGCTTTCTTTAGTGATATACTTGGAATCCTTTCTCTGTTTTTGTATATCTATTACTGGGTTTTTGATTTGTGCTTACCATTAGGTTTATATATAACATCTTCTGAATACAGCAGTCTGTATTAAGTTGATAGTTGCTCGAATTTGAACCCATTCTTTACACTTCTCCTCCCACATTTTAGGTATGTGGTTTCATACTGTACATCCTTTTATTCTGTGTTCCTTGACTGATTTTTACAGATACAGTTATTTTTAGTGTTTTTGTGCTTCTANNNTCCCTACTCTTGCTTATGGCCCTTCGTTTCCATTCAAAGAGTCCCTGTTTACATTTCTTGTAGGGCTGGTTTAGTGGTCATGAATTCCTTATCTTTTGTTTGCCTGGAAGATTCTTTATCTCTCCTTCTATTCTGAATGATAGCCTTGCTACATAGACTATTCTTGGTACAGATATTTTCCTTTGAGCACTTTGAGTATATCATCCACCCTCTTCTGGCCTGTAAAGTTTCTGCTAAAAAATCAGCTGATAGCCTTATAGGATTTCCCTGGTGTATAACTGTTTTCTTTTCTCTTGCTGCTTTTAAAATTCTCTCTTTATCACTACGTTTTTGCCATCTTAATTACTACATGTCTTGGTGTGGACCTCCTTGAGTTGATTTTGTTGGGGCTCTTAGTGCCTCCTGGATCTGGATTTCCATTTCCTTCCCCAGATTTGGGAAGTTTTCAGCTATTATTTCTTCAAATTTTCTGCCCCCTTTTCTCTCTCTTCTTCTTCTGGGATTCCTCTAATATGAGTGTTTTTACACTTGATGGTGTCTTTGATGTCCCTAAGTCTATTCTCATTTTGCATAATTATTTTCTCTCACCTGCTCAGCTTGGCTACTTTCCATTACTCTGTCCTCCAGGTCACTGATTCGTTCTTCCAATTCATCTAGTGTGCTATTTATTCCATCTACTGTATTTTTAATTTCATTTATTGTGTTCTTCATCTCTGATTGGTTCTTTTTTTTTTTTTTTTGTATCTTGACATCTTTAATACAGAGTAATACTAATATGGTAACAACAGCTATTCCTTTATTCTAAGGATTTCCATTTTAAAGGTTTGCTGTTACTAATTTTCCTTGCCTAGCTCCTTTTCTTTATAATAATATTTTATTATGTTAGTCACCATACAGTACATCCCTAGTTTTTGATGTAAATTTCCATGATTCATTACTTGCGTATAACACCCAGTGCACCATGCAATACGTACCCTCCTTAATACCCAATCACTGGCCTATCCCAATCCCCCACCCCCCTCCCCTCTAAAGCCCTCAGTTTGTTTCCCAGAGATAATGTTAAGTCAAGCAGAGAAACAATTATCATATGGCTTCACTCATTTATGGAACATAAGTAGGAAGATCTGTAGGAGAAGAAAGAGAAGAAGGAATGGGGGGGTAAACAGAAGGGGGAATGAACCATGAGAAACTATGGACTCCTATTGGTTCTTTTTTACATCACTGTTAAGGATTTGACTGATGTCCTCCACTCTTTGTTTTTTTAATTATTTATTTATTTATTTATTTATTTGTTGGGGGGGAGGGGCAGAAGGAGAGGGAGACAGAAACTCAAAGCAGACTCCATGCTGAGCATGCATCTCAATGTGGCGCTCGATCTCATGACCCTGAGATCACAACCTCAGCCAAAACCAAGAGTCGGATGCTTAACTGACTTCACCACCCAGGCACCCCTTGTTAAAATTAATTAATTAATTAATTAGTTTCCTTTCTCAAGTCCGGTGAGTATCTTTATGATCATTAGTTTAAATTCTCTAACAGACATATTACTTAGCTACTTGTCTAACTCTGTGTGTATTGTAGTTAGATAGCTATATCTCCTGAACTTGAAAGTAATGGCCTTATGAAGCGGAGGTCCTGTACTGCCCTGAAGTGCGGTGGTTGCCTGTTCACCAAAACCTGGCGCTTCAGAGGTGTCTCCGATGTGTGATATGTGCACCCTGCTATTGTGGATGGACTGCTTTTTCCTTCAGTCCAGTGGTAAGCAATGGCCCTCCTTGCTGGTTGT
The DNA here is from genome assembly GCF_017311325.1 of Ursus maritimus. Classification (NCBI taxonomy): domain Eukaryota; kingdom Metazoa; phylum Chordata; class Mammalia; order Carnivora; family Ursidae; genus Ursus; species Ursus maritimus. The sequence continues at coordinate 15,051,877 of NW_024425675.1, forward strand.
GGGCAGTGTTTGGTCCCTGTGGTGTTAGTGGGCCAGTCTGGGGACATCCTGGGCTTGAGTAGAGTCAGACCAGGCATTGGCCAGAGATGCAGCAGCACTGAACTGCAGAGCACTTTTTCTTTGTTGTCCCCTCAGAATCTTCTTTTGGTGGGTGGGGCCTGCAGTCAGACCAGTTGTCTACCTCTAGCCCACTGCTGGGTTTCCATCTGACTGGTGTGTGTGTGTGTGTGTGTTTATCTTTCCCTCTGTCTGGGGCAGGAGTCATTCTGGAGTGGTGCTGGCCACCGTAGGGGCTGCTTGCACACTGCCAGGCCTGTGGCACTGCCCTGCATGGGTCTGGCCTAGAGAATATTGGAGAGGGCAGATCCGCTGATGTGCAGGGTAGGGGCAGGCAGCGTGGCGGGCCAGAGGCACTAGCAAGCTTGAGTGCTGCCATTCCTCTGCATGAAGGGCCTCACAGTGTGCACTGTAAGATGGGCTGTCCGGAGGGGTGGACTGGCAGAAGCACAGCTTGGGGGGTGGGGGGGGGTCAGTACTAGTAAGGTAGTGAGTCCCGCAGGTGGCTGTGTGTTTATGCAGGGGTGGGGGTGGGAGGAGAGAAATGGCACCTGCCTATTCCTTTGCTCCTGGAGGAGCTCCCTAGTGATTTCTGTCCCTCCTGGACACACTCTGAGATTGGTAAATAACTCTTCATCCCTCGTGCTTCAGGAGTCTTTCAAACTGGTGTTTCAATGCTGTATCTCAGGGGAGCTGTTTGTTGTGCTGTCTCTTTAATGGCCGGGACTCAGTGTCTTCTTACCCACTGGCTCTCCCAAAGTTGACCCTGCTGATTTTTTAAAATTCCAGGTTTTAAGTCCTGCTGGTTATAAGAACTTATGAAATTCAGCCCCTCTGGTTTTCAAAGCCAAATGTTCTGGGGCTTCATCTTCCCTCTGCAGGCTCTCTGGTGTGGGGGTTTGCTTCTCTCTCCTCTCCCTGCCATGGCGTCCCCCCTGCCCACAGGCAGTCCCGGAAGTCCATTTAATTCCTGACTACTTCTCCACCCTTCGTACCCTCTTCGATGAGGCCTCTTCTCTACGTTTAGTTGGGGAGTTTATTCTGCCAGTCTTTGGGTCATTTTCTGGGTTATCTACATTGATGTCAGTGTTATCTAGGAGGTGAGCCTGGGGTCCTCCTCCACCTCTTCCCCAGAAGTCTCTGCAGGCTAATCTTTTAAGAGTTTTAGAAAGTGCCCACCTAAAAATAACTTGTTTGCATAATTATCAAGGCACTTATAATACAGATGAATATTTTAGACTCTTAGTAAAAAATCATAATACCATAGTTTTCAAGGGGTAACGTGAAAAAAATAAGGATAACTTGGTAAATTTTTTAAGAAGATTCATTCAGTTATTCGCCTATCTTTTCTTTATTCTAATATCATGTTCTATTTCTTTTTAAGCCTTTTTTCCCCTGATCTGATACGGATTTTAGATAATATATATTTTTAAATACCATTACTTTTCAAATGAAAACACTGAGTCCCTTTTTTCCGTTTAGGCTTTGTGATGATACCCATCCTCGAGCTGCCACCGCCATAGTGTTTTTTAAGCCTTCCCCTTTTGAGGTAGATTAGAACACCTTTAATCAAAAGTACTGGTCATAAAATTGCTGAGCTACAGCCTAGAGAATTTCTCACCCTCTGATAAAATATGTTTTATTCACAAGGTCTCCAGGCAAGTTGCAAGGTTTCCATCTTTAAAGTCAAAACTCCCCCCCCCCCGCCCACAGCAAATAGTAATAATGAATCTAGCAAATGAGTATGTGAATGTGTTCCACGTTTCTTCTTGATACAGGGCTCTGAGGAACGCCTAGGGTCGTGCTGGGGCCTATGAGTGCTGACTGGCTCTCCTGCAGGCATAGAGAGCCACTGTAAGCAGCTCTAAGCAGGAGTGTAGGGGTGTCTGAAGTTTGTCTGCATGTTTCTGATCTTCTAATCCCAAAAAGCAGCCTCTGAGGGTCTCCTGAGGATAATAATAGAACAAATAATGCCCATGCAGTACATTAGGCCCCAGAGAAATGCAAGCTACTTCCCATGGCTTCCAAAGACCTCCGAGCCTGACTTCCATCCAGGCCTCATGCTCCTTTGCTTTTGTGATAGTCTCTCCTGCCCCGTCCCACCTTGGCATCTTGGCTTCCCCTCAGCTCCTGGAATCTGTCTAACACCTCCCTGCTCACCTCCGCCTCGAAACGCTGCTTTCTCTGTCTTGCACGTTCCATCCTGCTAGCTCCACCGTTAATGTGTCCACATAAACTTCACCTCTCCGGAGACTTTTTCGCCAGCTATCTTACCTTAGAAGGCCTTCACTCCCAGCTAATAACCCTTATCCCTGCACCCACTTTGTTCCTTCATACTTATGCTTCTAGACTTATTTATTACTTTACCCCACTAGACTGTAAGCCCTAAGAAGGCGTGGCTCATTTCTGCTTTATTCACTAAAAAAATACTAGCATCTAACACTGGTTAGATATTTGTTGAAAGAATAAATTTTTAAAAATGGCTGAATAAAACCTAGGAACCGTTTATATTGTAAAAAATGCATTCCTAAAAGTCAATAAATAAATAAATTTGTAAAGTATACATACACTTATACTATTTACCCAATAATAATTTAAGGCAAAGTTGCCAGTCTACTACTTGATAGGCAATAGTTCTGTGATGAATTCTTGCTGAGTACAATTGCGATTTCACCATTTCAATAATACATCAGATAAATAAAATGTGGCCACAGGAAGATCTAAATGGTTGAGGTTTATAGGTCAAGTCATGTGAGAAATGAATGGAGAAGAGAACCTTGGATAACAAAGAACTTGCTCTACTGCTTGCAGAGGTCAGAATGAAGATACGGGAGTGAATGTACTGGGGCTAAAACAGTGGCTAAGGATGAAAAAAACACTTTAATAAATTAAGATGTCAAAAATAAAAGTTTCCCTCTTAAGATAGGTAAAATTCCCATTGGAAGACTTTGAGCAAGGGCTGTTGGTGCTCATATAGGTAAGATTCATGTATCTGGATAAGAAATGTATTTTATACTGTCTCCGATTATTTTATGTATTGTTAACTATATCTAAACTACATTTAGTTCAGCCATATTAAAAACTACTTCTTGAAGTAATTGGTAATAAACAATTTGCTATTTAGATGGGAAATAACCTGAAATCAACCTGAACTTTATAAAAAAGCTGTCTTTTTTTTTTTGTTGTTTTTTGTTTTTGTGATTACCATCTTTCCTTTCTGTATCTTATCTCTGGCTTATAATCATTTACTTAGGTCAAAACTGTTAGGACACTATTTACCATATGCAGTAATGTCTTCCCTTTTTTTTTTTTTTTTAAGATTTATTTATTTGTTTTAGAGAGAAAGAGAGGGAGAGAATCTCGAGCAGGCTCCCTACCAAGTGTGGAGCCTGCCACAGGGCTCGAATTCATGACCCCGAGATCATGACCTGAGCTGAAACCAACAGTCAGACTCTTAACCCAGTGAGCCACCCAGGCTCCCCTGCAACATCTTATCTAAATAGGGTTATCAAGGGTGCAGGAAGACAAGCATCCATCATTAACTACGGTTTACTGAAGGGTGTATGTAGTTGTGAGTGGTTCGGTCCACACATGGAAAACGTGGGAGAGAGGGGAAGAATGTAGTCCTATGATTCCATTTCTGAGGTACTGTAGCCAAAACTTTCAGACCATTAAGAAAATACTGTTTACAAATAACAGACCATGAGCAGAGAAATACACAGGAAAAAGAGGCTAAGGCCTCTCTTTAGTGCCACAAACAGGAAGTCCGCATGAACGAAGAAGACAAAGCTTAGTTTGGCAAACTTTTCTTCACGAGAGAAATTGTCGTGAGTTCACTGAGAAATGTGTCGTGAGGAAACGGGTGGAAAGAAGATGCAATATGAGGATCCAAGCACCAGGCACATGACTGAAGAGCAGGATTCTCATTAATAAAAGAGGAGCCAAGTTCAGATCAGAAGCTAGGTGTTCAAACTGGAAACTTCATAAGGACGTCTTTCAGGAAGTTTCACTAATATGGTATTTCCCCACATACATCGGGTGTCTTTGTCCACTCGGGCTGAGATAACTAAATGCCATAGCCTGAATGGCTTATATAACAGATGTTTATTTTCTCAAGGCTCTAGAAGCTGGAAGTCTGAGATGAAGCTGCCAGCATGATCACGTTCTGATGAGAACCCTCTCCCTGGTTTGCCAACAGCCACCTTCCCACCGAGTCCTCATATAGCCTTTTCTCGGTGTGCGTGCATGGAGAAAGAGTGCTCTCTCACTCTCTCTCTCTCTTCTCTTTCTTATAAGGCCAACAATCCTATCAGACTAAGACCCCATCCTTATTTAATCTTAATTACCTCTCTAAAGGCCCCATCTCCAAATATAGTCATATTGGAGGCTAGGGCTTCAACATATGAATTTGGGGTCAGGGAGGCACAATTCAGGCCACAGCACCAAGGATCAGGTTTCAGGAATCAAGAGACAGAGTTGCAGTGTGGTGGTACATAGCAAAGGGTTGGCTGGCATCAGGAACCAGAAAAAGGAGAGGTGAGTCCTTATCTTGGCTCTGCCAATAATCTAGGCTGAACCCAGTTACTTCACCATACCTCTAAAGTAAGTATTTTATGTAAGGTACCATTTATATCTATTGAAACTGCTATAAAATTGGAAAAGAAATACAAAGTTGTCAGACTAAAAGTTTGCTCCCCAAACAGTTATTTGGTTGAGTTTCATTCTTGTTTTCTTCTAAATCTATGTGCAAATTAGAAATGTTTATGGCTAGGGGCACCTGGGTGGCTCAGTCGGTTAAGTATCTGCCATCAGCTCAAGTCATAATCCTGGGGTTCTGGGATCGAGCCCCATGTTGGGCTCCCTGCTCAGTGGCGAGCCTGTTTCTCCCTCTGCCTGCTGCTCCCCCTGCTTGTGTTCTCCCTTTTGCTCACTCTCTGTCTCAAATAAATAAATAAAATCTTAAAACTAACAAAAAAGAAATAATTATGGCTCATATATATATATATATATATATATATGTATATATATATATGTATATATATATATACACACACACACACACAATACTACTGAATACATGGTGATCATATGATTGTACAGTTTAATCCATTTGTTATTTATTATTTTTAATAAGCTGATTAGAGACACAGACAAGACCACCCTTCCGTCTTATTAAAAGTTGAACCTTTAGCCAATGTCTCAAATCACTTTGATTTTCTAAATTTTTTTACTGCTAAGTCTAAAAATGTTTCAGTCTTCTAAGAGAAACAACAACAAAATGTTTATTTGAAGAAATGTCATTGCTCAAAAGGAATATTTATATGTAATTAATAGAGCACGTAGAAGTTTTCTCATGTCTAAATACTTTTGAAACATAGAATATTGAATCAATCATAAACAAGCCAGCGATTTCTCATGACAGTGGTTTCATACACTGTAATATTTTTGAGGAACAAGAAAGTAATCGTGCAGACTTCCTTCAAAATAACCAGTCAAGATGAGACCTCTAACACCATCTTCTACTTCTTGTTTTCAACAACTTGTTTCCAATGTAAGTGATAGGAAGTTGTCCACTTAGACTGTATTCACATAAAATAGGTATAGAGGAAAAGTAGGGTAGAAGAAGTCTGGAATATATAATCTAGAATCATATTATATTTGACACTGAATTCAACTCAACATCTAGTCTCTGCCTCTCAGATGCCCATGAAGGCAGCCGTGAGGCGCCTTCTGAGAGACGACATGGTAAGACTGTGTCAGTTACGAATGTGATTAATCATTTGTTTGGTATGCACTAGCAACAGCATCTGGTTGACCCATTGGAGAGATGGGCCTGTGGACATATTTTATTTTGCCATCACTCTATTAGTCTACATGTGATTAAGAAAAGCAATGAAAGAGGGGCGCCTGGGGGCTCAGTTGGTTGAGCATCTGCCTTTATTTTTTTTTTTATTTTTTATTTTTTTTTTTATTAATAATGATTTTTTATTATATTATGTTAGTCACCATACAGTACATCCCCGGTTTTCGATGTAAGGCTCGATGATTCATTAGTTGTGTGTAACACCCAGTGCACCATGCAATACGTGCCCTCCTTACTACCCATCACCGGTCTATCCCATTCCCCCACCCCCCTCCCCTCTGTAGCCCTCAGTTTGTTTCTCATAGTCCATAGTGAGCATCTGCCTTTAGCTCGTCATGATCCCGGGGTCCTGGGATCGAGCTCCGAGTTGGGCTCCCTGCTCAGCGGGAAGCCTGCTTCTCCCTCTCCCTCCCACCATGCTCTTTCTCTCTCTCAGATAAATAAATAAAATTTTGAAAAAAAAAAAAAAAGAAAGAAAAACAATGAAAGAATAGCCAACATTTAAGCATTTTGTTATCTCTTGAGAAACTAAAAGATCTGCCATCTTGCGCCCACGTTCCCACATGGCCCCAGGCTGCTGTCTCTGGGTAGCAGCTTCCTCTTTAGCCGGCCGTTCTCATACTGGTCTGCTACATGCCCGTGTCCCATTGTTTTCCTACATCCAGGAAGAAATTCCCTTGAATAAATCATGCCTCATGTGCTGTTAATTTTTTTTTTTTTTTTTGGAGTATTACTGGCATGACCCCAGGGACCAGAACTTGCCAACTGAATGTAAATCCAGTGATTATCTTTAAATATGGGACTGAAGAGTCAGAACACTTGGAACCCAAGCAAGGCAACTGTAGTAAAATCACAGGAAAACAAACTTGGAGCATGCTAGTAATTTAGGAAGTAAAATCTTTACTGTATGGAATTCTGTTTGGAGGAAATCTATGTGAATGAAAGGGAGTAATCAAATAGAAACAGTGGTTCATACAGGCATTTTAACAACGTAATTCAATTACTTCATGATAGAAGTAGGCAGATATATAATCCATCAAGCAAATGGAAAGAGAAACTCCGGATTGACCACATCGCAGGGGAACTTGGAAATCTGTCTCTCCTGATTCCCTACAGGAAGTTACAACATGGGTTTCTCTATGCACGGAAGCCTGGGGCCACGGATGATTCACCAAGGAGTAAGTGGGTGCTCAACCCTGCAACGGTCCAATGGTTTGATGAGCCTTATCCCCCTTTTTTTCTACTTAGATGCCCAGTGGACTCTGTCTATCTGGAAGCACTGTTGAGGCGAGCTGTCAACTGACAAAGCCCCTTAGCACTCAGGGCGGGGTCAACATTCATAGCCGTGGCTTCAAGTTTTCCATCATCAGTGGCATGGACAGAAAGCAGTAAAGCGCATCTCTGTTCTGGATCTCTGTCTGTCTATCTTCAGGAATGGGTGCTTTTGCAGCATTTTATTTGTGGTTTTCTGAGAGGGGAAGCAGAGAGAAAGGCAGGAAAGTGGATAAAAACAGCCACAGTAGAAGCGAAATGACTGAAGAAGGAGCAGAAGCTGCAGCGGCTGGCTCAAGCTTTTCCTGCAAAGGCTCCCTTTGCGAACTGCTGGTGGCCTCACTTCGCTCCACTCCAGAATGGAGTGACCCTGCTCATTTCAGTACACTGCTGTCTCTTACTTGAGTTTTGTATGTGGACAGACTCAAATCTGTAATCCCTCAAAAACACAGCTTCGGGGATGAGGGGAGAAAGTCTGGTGAGGAAGCATGAGCTTCCATCAGTACAAGTAGATGGGGGGCTCCGGTGGCTACAAATGCCATTTCCAGATAGGCACTGAGGATGAGTCCCTGTGCCTGTGCCTGAAGGCAGGGGGGCTCCCAGCCACAGCCACGGCCATGGCCACGGCCACACGCTTACTCTGCACCTCTGTAACTGCCTTTCTTTCCCTCGCTCTTCATCTCTTCTTCAGCAGAAGAAAATGGTACTCAGACCATTTGAGTGCAAAAACAAATTCACTGCTGCAGAAAGAATCCCCGCGGACAAACTATAATTGCATACCCCACTCCACTACTCATTTTAATGTGGAAACGGCCAACACAAATATCAGGCTTTTGCTGGTAATCTAGTGTTAGTCCTTGTCACATTCTGTTTCACTCACAGTCCAAGCCACAAGTGAGTCTCGGTTTTCTTGGTCAAAAAAGGAAAGAAAGTCTTTCTATCTTTCCTGGGTTTTATGTTTAACCCTCACTTAAATACCACTCTCTCTGCATCTAATCAAACCTGCTTCAGATCAATGAATACTTTATAAACATGAGCAAAATATTCAGCCTTGTCTCCTCTATGGAGGTTGTCATCTGAGGTAGACTCCCCCAGTCTGGGTCTTTTGAAATAGTCTGGTCATTTCATGGCTTTATGGTTTGGAGAAATATCCACAGTTTCATTTGCTAAACTTGAAATAGAGAGGCCCTTTCACTTCCTCTAGAAAACTTACTTTATACCTCTCCCATAGCCTTGCAGTAATGGAGACATGGGAGGGCAGATTTTGGCTACACAAGTTGTCAGTAGTATGTGAGTTTCTAGTCAAGAGGAATACTTGGTGGAGACAGCAAATTTGCCACTAAGGAAGAAAAGGGACCACAGTGTTGAAACAGACCAGGAAACGAGCCTCATGGGGTCTCCTTGCATGTACTGAACAGGCTCCATGAGGGAAGAGAGAACTGGAGGGCCCCATTTGAGCTGCTCCATTATCTGAAGCCCACCATCCTATGTCCTTTCCATTTTTCATAATTTCTGATCCCCATTATTTAGAAAAACTCATTCTGCTTTGATTCCTTGTCCTGTCTCTCCTCATCTTCCAGAGTCATAATCTAAAGATCATATTTAAAGCATTCACTGAAGCAAAAGGGAGCATTGGCCAGTTCTCCAGGTAGCTGTTTAATTTTTATTGTCTCCATGGGAAAAAAAAAAAAAAAACAGCTGGTTGTACTGCTCAGGAAAATAAGACATTGAATTCAAGTACCAACTAAGGGTAAGGTGGAAGGGAGCTATTCAAGCCACCATTAATTTTCTCCCACAGAGGTAACTTTTATTAACCATGGTTAGGAATGATGAACACACACATATGTGTACCTGCACATACACACAAACATGCAGAGATAACACACACACACATACATTTACAAATTACCAAAATTAATATTTACAGATTTTGAAAAAACAAAGTCTCTAGTATATAGCAATCTTGCCTACACATAATGGATTTTTTAAACTACCACCTACAATGCCAAATTCTTCTATTCTAATTTTGCAATTGCAGACCAAAGAAAGACAATGATACATTGGCGCAGTGGCTACTGAGCAGACAGAAGATCACGAGGTAGAAGGCAGTGCTAGAATAAAAAGGAACAAAGTGAGAAAATTAATGTTTGTCCCACATTCTGCTTTCACGCCGTCAACTCGCTCGTTGCTTTGTTTCAGGGACTGTTCCAAAGCGGGAAATCATTTCCTCTTTCTAGATTCCTTATTGCCAGCATTTAAAAAATCAACAGGAAATCAGGAAGGACAGTCCCACAGGCATTTACCATTTATTCTAATTTGCATTCACAAGTGCTCACCCACTTAAGAAAAAAAGAATTCCCTTTGAAGACGGTTAAACATTTTTCTTAAGGACAGAAAAATGAAGGACTTTCTTTCTTTTGTTCTTTTATGCAAATGACTTTGGTTGTACGCAGACTATATCACATTCTTTTTTTAATAATAAAGTAAGGAATATACCTTTACAAAGCAAAATTAAAAAAAAAAAAATCCTTCAAGTGGCCGTTACAATTGTTCAGCAACAAAAATGCTTGAACAAAGCATGTCAAATACATTCTAAATCTGCTCAGACCAAGCGAATCTCTTCAGTGAGGCAAAATACCATTTCGACCATCATGGCGAAAGTGATTTTGATTTCCAGCTCAGTTCTTTGTGGACCAATGAGTAACTGAACTGTAGCTGCTTTCTGAAGTCTTAAACAGACTCATGTTGGATGGGCTGTTGGCAGGACGGAAGAGGGGACTTTTGAATATACTGATTATTTCTTTAGGTTTCTGGGGGAAAATACTACTTTCCAGAAGGAACAGTGTATATACAAAGATTTATCTAAATATTTTGTTTACCTTTAGAGAGAAGTTTACTATCACCAGGTCCAAAAATTTCTAATGATAATTTTTATTATTTTGATCTGGCACATTTCTACATTTATTCATAAAGTTGTTTCCTTATTCTTCGGATTTCATTTTTTCCTATTTGAATATGACACTTCTCTATTCTGGTAAAGATTAATCCCATTCACTTGTAAAAATCATAAAGAGACATCTGATTTCTCACTGGACAGAGAAAGATGACAAGTCATTCTTTGTACAATTGGTATTTAAGGAGGAGAATAATTGTTTATACTTGATTTTTAAGATAACAGACCATTGTACAGTACTATTTATAATGAATAAATTCACTGTCTTTTTAAGTTCTTTGGGAAGGTTTGTTAGTGTTTCTATGTAAACATTGCCAGAACATGAAATTTTAAATAATCTTTTACTCTATACTACTTTCAAATGACAGAACAAGTAAAAATTTGCATTCAAATATGACCACTGTGCAAAGTCTAACCTAAGATAATTGGAAAATACTACAACCTAAAATTTTCTTAGAGAAAATAAATCTGATAATCACAAATCACTGCATTTAACTTTGAAAATTATATAACGTTGCAGGCTAGAATTCACGAAACCCTAAAAGGTTAGGAATAAGCATTACTAGCATTGCTTTTTTTGGGCAGAAAATCCCCTCACCAGATGAAATGCTTTTAGTGTTGGAAATACCTAAAAGACTCCCTTAAAAGGTGCTGTGACTAAGTGAAATTTTTAAGTTAAACAGATAGAATTTTGCTTTGCAAGGTTTTCTTTCAAACACCTTTGGTCACAAGTGGGATTAGTACTGTGAATCCAAAATAATATAGATAGATAGATGATAGATAGATAGATAGATAGATAGATGATAGAGGCAATGTCTAAATGGTGAATGTTAGTGTTTTCTGTAGCTTTGCTCTTTGAGCTGGAGATTGGGTAAACATATGACATTTACAAAAGAGCTAGAAATTATTTGTAAAAGAGAAATAATTTCAGCAGTGTTTAATCCATTCACTCAATTCAGTGCCATGGATTCCAAACTATTATTTCAATTTAAGAGCTCAGGCTTGAAATACCATATAGAAAATAGCTCAAAACAACTGTCCCCAAGGGCTGCAGAGTTCAATCCCTCTCTTGTTTCAAGACGGATTCAGACATCTATGTGTCACTGGGGCATGAACAGAAAGGTTTTCTTTCAGGGATACACAAGAAGGAAATGAAGGTAGCCTCTTTTCATTCTGAATGTTAATCACCCTTTCTTAAAAGGACCTTCATATATTTGATGCCTTCCTTAATACAGAATATAGAGTGCCACATTAACAAATTTCTTTATGACCGATGCAAAAGTGATGGGTATGAATATACATATATGCATGCTTGGTTATAAAGAGACCCTTATCTGCCTTAAAACTGCTTCTGAAATACAAGGTGAAGTGAAAGTCCCCTGAATACTTAGTAAAAATATATTAGACATCATTGCTTACCAATAAAAATGCCACTTTTCATGCCTTAACTTTAAATAGTCAGAAAATTTTAGGTATCTTGTATTTGTAATGCCCAGCTCATCGGTCATGTATAGACCTAGTGGTGTTTCTGTCTAAGTCACAATATTTGGCAAAGACCCGTGAGATACCTCTGATAAAGGTCCACAGAAACTTATGCGTGTCACATAAAATTGCAGAACATCAGTGTTTATCAGAGTAGTCTTTATTTTTTCCAAAGCACTGGTGCTACATGACAGAATGCACATTAATTTGTTAGATAAAATGAATGGCAAAGACTTGGTGTGATGTAGTGTATTCAACTGGTATTAGTATCTCTAAAAATTAAGGAAGTTTGCAGCATAAGGGCTGGCAGATTCATTATGCTCCCAATCTTCATGGGCATAAGCAGTGGCCCCAGTACTCCCCCAGATGTAGTAATAAAAATCATGTTATTAACAGGCCTGTGCCGACCCAGACCTATTTAATCTTTGAGCTATAATCACTTTATTATTCTGTTTCTGATTCTGAAGAAACAAAAATCACAGAAAAAACGAGTCCTTAAGGCGCAACACATCAATATGAAATGGGGCTGCCCAGGGAATGACCCCAGAAGCTGTCTCTCTGTTGCCCAGAAGCTACGTATCTAAGGAGACAGGTTATGCACCCCACAGCGAGATGGGCTCAGCCTGAGCTCAACTTTCTGTGGCACCTGTAACCCCAGCCCAGGTGCTGGACTTTTCTAAAGGGCTGGCAGGTAAGCCTGCCTTCTGGGGCTTGATCCTCGAGTATTCTTTTAAAAAAGATCTTATTTATTTATTTGAGAGAGAGAGGGAGAGAGTGCGCACCCAAGAGAGAGCACAGATGGGGGGAAGGGCAAAGGGAGAGGGAGAAGCAGACTCCCTGCTGAGAGGGAGACCCATGCAAGGCTCGATCCCAGGATCCCGGGATCATGACCTGAGCCGAAGGCAGATGCTTCACCGACTGAGGCACCCAGGTGCCCTGATCCTTGAGTATTTATTTCCCCTGTGCAATGCCAGTCTCTCGCTTCTCCAATAAAGAGGAAAACCAAATGGGACACAGCCCTGCCTGGAGCACTGTCCCACAGCCCCTTCTCCATGGGCTGCCTAGAGAGTACGGGACTCAAGCATCTGCTGGCTTTTGTGCTCCTGACTTCTGGCCCATACTTAGTGGCCACTTGCTCCTTCACCCTGAGCCCCTTGCTCGACATATAAAAACTGTACATGTTCTGGACTACCAAAACAATCTGTTTTTTCAGCAAGATTTTTTTTTAAATCAATCTAGATAAAGATCTAGACCTATGGCATTAAGCAATACTATAATTTTTGATATTGAAAATAATAATTTTCATAAAAGTGTATTTTAAATGTCCCATTGGAAGTTGGTCTGGACAAAGAGGAAAAATAAGATTGCAAGATGATACAAAAAAATTCAACTGATTAGCAGTTACCTGGTGTGTTCCCTCTGTTAGGAGTTTCTTCTCACTGCCCTAGTTAATACAAAGAAAGGCAGACAATATAACAGGGTCCTCATGAATGGGCAGGAAATTGAGGTAGGCAAAACTGTGCAATATTTTTACAACTAACCTAAGGAGTCTGGTAGGGGGAGGTTAAATATGGTGTCTCTCTTTGTACATGAAGAACAGAAGAATATTCACTCTCAAACATAATTCTTGTTCTGAAAATAAATTATATGACTAACACACTTAATAATTTTACAACCTGGGGGCGCCTGGGTGGCACAGCGGTTAATCGTCTGCCTTCGGCTCAGGGCGTGATCCCGGCGTTACAGGATCGAGTCCCACATCAGGCTCTTCCGCTATGAGCCTGCTTCTTCCTCTCCCACTCCCCCTGCTTGTGTTCCCTCTCTCGCTGGCTGTCTCTCTCTGTCGAATGAATAAATAAATAAAATCTTTAAAAAAAATAATAATAATAATTTTACAACCTGGATGTATCACTTCGAAGACTATTTCCACGCCATTATTGCAAGTAAACTCAATTAGCTAACAGTGAAGCATCATAGAGATAATTCAGTTATTCTTTATGGAACTCTTTGAAGGACGGTTATGGATCTTTTTTCATTTTTGTTTCAATAGAGAGCTGGCATATCAAGCTAAGAATAATCTATAATTGAGCAAGATATATGATACTCTATTTTAATCCTCATTATCTTTTTAGAGGATGAGCAATAATTGCTGGTAAGTTCTGCCTGATTTACTATTTTCAGTGCGATTTCTTCTTTGAAGACTAAAAGTCCTCATAGTCCAGAAGAAACCAAATGGGATTAAATCAGAAGTTTAAAACTAGGTGTTTTTGCCAATTATCAAAACAGAAGGAATTAAAATAGACTTTGTTATCGGGTAACATACAACCTTAGGCAATATGGAGTTGCAGACATGAGGCCAATTCCCAACCTATATGAGATGGGAGATGTCAAGGGCGTAACAGGTCACCCTTCCAGGGAAGGAGATGACGGGGACCCAAAAGTGACTCTCAGCATCAAGCAAGCACCAGAGGTGGGGCAGGACTTCAGTCACAGTGACTGATGTAAATTAATGAGTAGAAATCGGAGTATTTCTGAAATTCTTATGTTCATCCGTAACTTTCCTCTAACCACCATCTCATTTTACCTGACAACAATTCTCATCTAAATTTAATTAATTTTTCATCCCTCAGATTTGGGCTTTTGGATGCAGTTTCCACTCAGGCCCCCGCCCCTAGTAGTATTCTAGGAGCCTCAACGCAATCCTGCTTTTCCCTATTTAAAATCTTTCAGTAGCTTCCAAGTACCTTCTTGATCAATTCCATGTATCTTACCACAGTGTTATCTGAACACTTGTGTCCCCCCCAAATTCATATGTTGATACATAGTCCTCAATGTGATGGCATGTGGAGGTGTGGCCTTTGGGATGTGATGAGGTCATGAAGGCGGGGTCCTCAAGAATGGAATGAGTGCCCTTATAAAAGAGACTCCAAAGAGCTTTCTGGCCCCTTCAGCCATGTGAGGACACAGAAGAAAGACAGCCCTCCATGAACCAGGAAGTGGGCTCTCCTCAGACACCTAACCTGCCAGAAGCTTGATTTTGGACTCCACAGACTACAGAAATGTCAGAAATAACTGTTGTGTGAGCCCCTAGTCTCCAGTAATTTTGCTAGAGGAGCCTGAACAGATCAGGACACATCGTCTAAAAGGGAGTTTAAAGCCTTGGCCCTGCCTATCTGTGCAAAACTCTCTGTCTAGAAATACCTTGATGCTTGGCTATCTTCTAACGCTCTCTTCCTCACATGGTTCAGATGACACCTTGTCTCTACGTTAATCCTGGCTCTCTCCAGAATAAGGGGAATCTTCCTCTGGGTGCTGATTAACTTATGCAGGGCTTCTCCTTTGCAATCACACACCCTCCCAATGCTTGCTTTCTCATCTTCTGTGGAACCAAATCTGACACCTACATTGCATTTGGGAAATTTCAATTCACTCTTGAGTCAAATAAGTGTGCTTCTCCAGGATTAACCTTAGCCCACTCCCTTCACACGGCTTTCTGATTCTACAACCACATACTGAAGCCTCTGAAAGTTTAAGATCTCCTAAAATGGAAATGCCTCATTAAAAAAAAAAAAATCTACACCAGCTTTTCACATTCATAATAAATATAGTAGCAGCGTTACTCAGTATCAGGTGATACTTTTCTTTCTTTTGGGAAATGTCACAAATCTGCACTATCACGTTCTTCTCATATATAAGTATTATCTTCTATGAGTTCATTGAGCAAAACAGTGGCCCGAGGAAAGAATCAGCATGGTTGTATTCTGCATATTTTCCTTACTCTATTTCTGTGAAATGGGATGATGTGTCTTATTACTACCCCATATTTAGATTTATTTTTGTGATTGTCAGGACTTTGAAATTGAGAAAGCTTACTTCGACTTGAGACACAGAAGCAGTAAGACTTCCATTAGCTAAGAATATTCCGATGTATCTCTACACTAGAAACATACTAGGGATTCTGCCCTTCTGGGGCATTACGGAATGTCTTTTTCTTTATAAAACAATCATCAAACCAATCACAATCTCTTTTAGATTAAGTACTTGCCAGTGGCTTTTTTTCCTTTCAAGTAGATTGTTTAATTATGGACTGCAACAAAATATTAGTGCATATATAATAACCTTACGTGCAGCAATTAGCGATTGCTAACTTTTTAAAGAAGTGTATTGCAAAATTTATAAAAATAAGATGCAGACACCATTGGAAATGTGCTACAGCAGAAGATGAAAAAGAGTTTTTACATATGCATCTAGAAGAAAAACAGTCGGTCTCTGGATTTTGGTTATATCCATCACACATATTTGCTGACCATTCTCAATTATAACTTCCTCAGATAACAGCTTTAATGTGAAGATAGATGATATAATTGCTGGATATACCTGCAATTTTTAATTTGGTACCAAAATGAGAAATCCACAAGACATGTTGTTGGTAGGCAACTCAATTTAACCTAAGATTTTTCAGAACATTTGTATCATCAATAGCGAAATCTGCTTTGTGGTCTAACTCTCTGCAACTCAAAGTGTGGCCTGTGGTCTGGCCACACGTGCAACCCCTGAGAGGCACTGGGCTCGCTCACAATTTCTGAGTCACTCTGGATCATGGAGCTACACTTCTATGATCCATAAACCTTATTTTGAAATATTTCCTTCTTCAAGTCATCCCAGTGCTTTTGAATTAAGGCAAAAATAAATAAATAAATAAATAAAAATCACAGTTGACAATCCTTTGCGGGAACATTTTCATTGTCCTAAGACGGGGAAGATGAAGTTCAAAATACTGCATGGGAGTAAGTGACAAAAACCGACAGAAACTCCCATGTTTGGTTCAGTGCGTGAGAAAGGAATTAGTGACGGATTTCTGTAAAGCGAAGAACTGTAAGTTACCAACACAGTGACGGGGAGTCGGCTGATGAAACTGATCTCCATGAGGATCAGTAATTCTCACCCAACACTGCTTAGGCCCTTCAGCCAGCAACAAGGTGAACACACACATGAGCTGTTCACCCCTGCTCGGGTCCCTGGGGCCACGGGATTCACTGAAGCCTGCCCTAACACGGCTCAATCATGCACGCAACTCAGCCTTACCCGAATGTCTTGGGAGCCCTTGTAGTCCCAAAGGAATTACAAAAAGTAGCACACCAGTGACTGCTCTAATCCCCTGTCAGAAGAAGGAACCGTTCTTCTTGTGTGACCAAGTGGTTATATGTCCACACACGGAGAAAGTACAAGAAGAAAAGGCTGGCCTAGGTCAACATTCAGATCAACAGAGGCATTTGCCAGCTGTTGAGTCCCTACTTACTCATCAGGAAATACAAACGGTTTCAAAACCATTTATATTTTTAGGGGAAGAAAAAGAAAGAGAAAGAGAGAAAGAGAGAAAGAGAGAGAGAGAGAGAGAAAGAAAGAAAGAAAGAAAGAAAGAAAGAAAGAAAGAAAGAAAGAAAGAAAGAAAGAGAAAGGAAGGAAGGAAGGAAGGAAGGAAGGAAGGAAGGAAGGAAGGAAGGAAGGAAGGAAAAGAAAGAAAAAAAGAAAGAAAGAAAGAAAGAAGGAAAGAAAACAATGACAACAACAACAAGAAACTTCGACTGGAAGAATTTTCCAGTTTTCCAGTCCCTCTATTATCTGTTCTTGTGCAGAGCCAGAAAAAATACTGTCACCAAGTTCAGAGAATAACAGCCTTTGTTGATGTCTGAATGAATTTGTGCCAGAATAGTAAATATGCTATTGTCTTTTGTTTTTGTCTTTGGTGCAAGTGGGGTATAAAGTCTAGACAATGGCAGAAGCAGGGGAGCAAATGTACAGGAATGCCATTCTGGGGGGCTGAAGTCTCACTGGGATACAAATTATTTTCACAGCCACTAACTACAGTCAGGGCTCTGGGACAAAATAATTCCCTTTCTTGACATCAACTCTGGAAGCATCTAAGGGAAAAAGCACACATTGTCTTTCATGCTCATTGCTTGTATTAAATGATATAAATCAAAATGCTTATTCCTAAGAGATAAGAAAGACCTTGTCAGAATGCCCGGCACAGAGTAGCCACTCTATCACCATTTGGTTCCTTTCTTCCTTATTTCTGTTTAACTCAATCAGGCAAAAATATTTTCCCTAAAAGAGACACAACAACGTTCAAAAATGCCATTTCGAGGGCCAGGATAAATAAACTATGCAGAAGAGTTTCAGATGTAGGCTTTTGGTTCCAGAACTAGAGGTAGTGCCAAGGAGTGACTTATGGGACTTTAGTCCCCAATAATCTCCATCAATCCTCAGAACGCCATCAGAATAAATAAACTTTTCGAATAAAAGCAGCTATCTTGTTATGAAATCTAGCTTCAAGAGAAGTCCCCTTCCTGCCAGATTGAAACCCTGAAGTCACTCTCGCATCGACATTGGGGTGCTGCCACTGTCCAAAATCATTACCTAATCGAAGTACCATTTACTTTTCCTTATATTAGAGGAAGCAAAGTCAGTAGAAAGAATAAACCTTGGGAGCTGAGCAAGCCGGGGTTCAAATACCAGCTCCTTTATTCGTTAATGGAAGAGCTTAGGGAAAACACTAAACCTAAATCTGAAATTGCCCTCATGTAAAATCACCGAGATTACCCAGTGAACCAGGAGACACAAATCTCAGGAGGCTGATGTCAGGACGAGGCAAGATGATCTCCATATGGCACCTGGCACATCTTAGCACCGAGTGATCACCCAGCATACAGCTCCCTGCACCAGCACCATCTTCCTTCCTTCGTTTCACTGATTCAGAATCCCTGACATTACACGATCTCCTCTATTAAGGTAGAAAGGAGGAAAACTGGCTGAATAACAACATCATGGCTATAACAACAACTGGGATTGTATTTTGAAGAGTGTTCATACATCCCTGGAGCAAAAGGATTTTCTATTTTACGAATGATTCAGAAAATTCAGCATCCTGCATAGAGATCACGGAGTTCTAGGAATGTGTTCTCCCCTTTCAATCTCAGGGAGCTATGAGTTCTGGGCAGAGAGTAAACACCTCTGCTTCTGTTCAGCGCTCCTTTCTTTATGCTGCACCCCAGCTAAAGGGTGCTCAGGGAAGAATTATGATGCCCTCTCCGAGTTGCTATAACAACAGTGTTGCCAAAATAGCAGGCACTCTGCAGGAGTCAGAATAGCCTCTTACAGATATTATATGACTTCTGCTCCTGGCACTCCTCTGTTGCCTGTTAAGGGGCCTGGCTGGGCAGGCAGGGACCACCAGAGTCACATGCTAGGAGATGGACGGGGTTTTGAAAATTGCTGGGCCTCTCACATATACGGACTCCCAACGGCCTATGCTTCAGATCTTCTGAAGATTCCTCTCACTATGCGGGAACGAAATGATGCCTTGATACTATTTGGAGAACGATGCAGTGTCTGTTTCATGAAGTTGAGTTCTTTTCCTAAATAATGAGTATTTCAGGACAGTAAAAAGAATCTTGTCTGGTTCTGAAAACGTATAAACCTGCCACCAGGGAGAAAAATAGGAACTAAACCTTGAGATGGAGAGAGAATATTCAAACAGACAATGGCCACACCATGGATGACAATAGAAGTCTGACCTCCAACCTCTACAGCAAGCAGTCCAGGGAGCCAGAACGCAGCCTTGGCAGCGATCAGCCCAGAATGGGCAGGAACTGATGAACGACTGACAGCCTTCCTATTTTGCATCCCCGGGTCCAACTCAGTATAAGACAAATATGTTCCCCAAATCGATCACATGAGATGTTCTGCTTCTAATTAAGCCCACCTTCGGCTCCTTCGTGTCAACAACGTCCAATGAGAGCAAACCTGAAGACTTCTCTCTTTTTTAAAGACGTATTTATTTGAGAGAGAGAGAGAGAACGAGCACACGAGTGTGCTCACGCGCACAAGTGGGGGGAGGGCAGAGGAAGAGAATCTTCAAGCAGACTCCCTGCTGAGCACAGAGCCCTAAGCAGGGGCTCAATCTCAGATCCCTGAGATCATGACCTGAGCCTACAACAAGAGTCAGACACTTAACTAACTGCGCCAACCAGGAGCCCCATCCTTCTCTTTTTTAAGTGAGAAACTTTCCCACTGCCCTGCCTGCTTTTGAGTCTCTGCCAGAGGGAAGTGATGGAAGCTGACTCTTGCTAGAACAAACTGAATAAATAGCCTCCATTCTCATTTGCGTGTTTTTTTTTTTTTT
This sequence comes from Ursus maritimus, assembly GCF_017311325.1. NCBI lineage: Eukaryota > Metazoa > Chordata > Mammalia > Carnivora > Ursidae > Ursus > Ursus maritimus. Next base: position 15,071,689 of record NW_024425675.1, read on the forward strand.
TTTGCTTATTTCCATAAGATCGACCTGTTTGTTTTTGTTAGATTGAGTGAACTAACAGGATCATATTTTATGATTTGCAATGCTAAGGACTATGGGAATTTCAGCAATGTAATACCACCCTTGAGGCCTCTGGGCAACCTTACAGTCTGCCCAAAATGTGTCCTCAGCGAACTTCCATACTCATCAAACCCATCTCCAGCCGTCCTCCTTCCACTTCATAGCTCCAACCATAACAAAGAATTGCTTACAGTCACAGAGTGAATGACCATTTCGGTTTGCCCAGAACTGCCTTGTGTTTAGCACTGAAAGTGCTCTGTGCGAGGAAAGCACTCAGCCCTGGGTAAACTGGGACAGTTGGTCACTCTAGGAGACTCTCCGGCGTGCCCCAGCATTCTAAGACTCGGCCATTACAGATGCAGTTCACTCTGCCAGGAATCTCGTTTCTCACTACTGACAGGAAATCGACCTGGTGAACCCCCCTTGACCCGCCAAGCCTCTGCCTAAATGCCCGCTCCCAGGCTCAGCCTCTTTGACAATGGCCCACCCAGGGCCCAGACAGGTGATTTCTCCCTCCTCCACACCATGCTCCAGCTTGTATATATCCTTGTACATATCACGTAGCGTACAGCTGATCTGGTTACACAGCGACCTTCTCGCGGGCAAGTGCTGTATCGCGTTCCTCTTCATGTCTCCTCACTGTCATCATCACGGCAAGTTTTTCTGTTTCATGATTAAATGTACTTAGCTATTATGTGTTTACTTATTTAATATAGTTATAATTATTGATTACTAAATTACCGAATATTAACTCATTATTTATTAATGAGTTAAATAGATCCTTACAAAAAGTCCTAAAGCTTTCAACTGAGCTTAAGTTAGAGCCTATACATACGTGGAAGTGGGGTGCCTTACAGGAAATACATTCGTCAATGCATTTCGGTTACCCAGATTATTTACCTACCTCAATCTGGGTGGTGTTGTCCTGCCCAACGTCCAGCAGCAGGTCCGTGAAGCCTCTGGGCTCTGGGGAGTCTTGGCCCATGCTTGCTCGGTTGGAGTCTACCGCCTTGAGAGAATCTAAGCTCCTTTTCCACCGGTGGCTGAATGCACGTGTGTCCACTTCCACTTCCTCCTCTGTTTGCGGGAAGACCTGAGCAACTTGATATGGCCAATCTGTTTGAACAAGAAATAAAATAATGAGTTACTACTTGTTATGAGTCATACACATCCTAGCTAATAGAGCAGAAAACTAATTTTGCTAGTCATGAAGACAGGAAACTAACTCCTCACAGTGAAATCTGTTTAACTGTAATAGTTTTGAGTTGGTATGAACATCTCTGAGAGGAATGCAATTTTAAAACACACCATAAGTCATGACAATGGTTAATGTGCAGATCAGCAGAGTCCCTAAAACAGATGTGCAGCCCTAAAGCAATGCATTTTTATTCTCTCCCCTCCCCGCCCTCCAAGCACACACTTCATAAACTATTCTCTAGCTGTTCTGAGAAAATAAGCTACAGTCCGAACAAAGGAATGAAACCTAGTGACTCTTAGCACATTGGAAAATAAAAGTCAGACATTATTAACTTGTGAGCTTATGTTCCTTTCTCGCAAGTTCTGCTGGGCAGCAAAGAGGCAACAATGTATTCGAATGGGTTAAATAATACATGGAATGATCTTCGTGTAAATGTGCTGACCTGCCTTGTAGCTCACCGGTCAGACTGGGTTCATTGCCTACCTCATTTAATAAGTAACACCCTCAGGAGGCATCACAAAGGCTCTTATTCATTTGTGCCGTTCTCACCTTGGACTCTTGTCAGGGTGGCGAAGGATGACAGTGATAGGCACTTAGAGAAATGGATGGGAAAGCAAAGAGACCAAATCACAAAGGTATTTTAAAGCCATCAGCAGGGACTGGCCTTGCTGACCCAGCTCATCCTACTACTACAGGAGGGAAAATAAGATTTAATCATTACTCCTAGTCTTTCATTTCAGTAGGTCAGTAGGGGAAGGTGTATCACAAGTATGGGAAATTCAGTCTCTGACCAAGAGGAACAGTCTTCTTCTACGCAACTATTACCCAGAGATAGGAATTGACAGCCTTTATAACTGGCAGGATACCGGTTCAAAAAGGGCTAAGAAAGCAGTCATTTAATTATAGCTGCGATGTTGCCCTCAATAACATTCCAAGAAACGAAAATGTATTTAATGTGACTTATAACACCACGGTATCAGCTACTTAGAACTCTAATAACTAAGTTAAGGCTACCATTACTAATCACACACAAACGCTCTAAAATATTTCCCTTTCAACTCAGAAAGGTGCTAATAATTCTTCTAGACAGAAGGATATTCTTTAGTTTCAACATGAACTTAAAAGATCCCTCACTGCTTCATGCCTTGGTGGATACAGCCCAGAGAAAAATACCACCATAGTGTTGGTAATCTAGACTTTTCCTTGGGCTCATAGAATATTAGAGCTTAAAAGAACTGTGAAGACAGAAATGGCCAAGAGCTCCAAAAAGAGGAACCCAAGAGCCATGGAAATGTAGCACCATGCACAATTCACAGAATTGTTGGAAGGCTGAAAAATCTCATGTACATAAAGGGTTGATCATGTTCCCCCCGACACACACAGTAAATATCCAATAGTTATGTCTAATGAGTATTGTCATCATCACTGTAGAAAGTGTTTCTGTTTTAACTCTGTTGTCCCACTGGCCTTTGAATGGTCCTGAGTAAATGTCTGTTGAATGACTGATGGATAAATGAACTATTGACGGTCTCTTTGGAGCAAGAATGATTGAACCAGCCAGAATTAATGGAAGAGGGGCGCCTGGGTGGCACAGCGGTTAAGCGTCTGCCTTCGGCTCAGGGAGTGATCCCGGCGTTATGGGATCGAGCCCCACATCAGGCTCCTCCTCTAGGAGCCTGCTTCTTCCTCTCCCACTCCCCCTGCTTGTGTTCCCTCTCTCGCTGGCTGTCTCTATCTCTGTCGAATAAATAAATAAATTCTTTAAAAAAAAAAAAAAAGAATTAATGGAAGAAATACTGTACAAGGATTCAAAAGACCGGGGATGGAATTTTTTGTTAGGTTTCCTGGATATGGGGTCCAGAATAATTTACAAAACTCTGTGCTTTGGTTGCCCTATATTTTAAATGGGAATGAAAATACCTTACCTGCGAAAGCAGAGAGCTTTTCCTGAGGATGTGTCAGGCTCTAAGACCTATGATTCTAGGCAAAGCTACATAAAGCAATTTTATTTGCTTTATTTATACATCCTGCCTCATTACCAAAAATACATGAGGCAGCTTACAACAAAAGTAAGCAATAAGGTTTTATAATAACCAGATAAGACCTGCTAGCCCAACACTTAGGTTAACTTTAGAGGCGTGCATTTGTCCTGCAATGAGGGTGGTGGTACTCTGAATACAAATAATCATATCAGAACAACTGAAAATCTATACGGAATTCTTGTTGGAACGTCAATCTAGGTAAGAAATGTAGCCAATATAATGCAGTTAATAGACTAAATGCTCCTGGATTTAAAAATCATTTTGTTTTGTTTTTAAAGATTTTATTTATTTATTTGACAGAGAGACACAGAGAGAGAGGGAACACCAGCAGGGGGAGAGGGAGAGGGAGAAGAAGCCTTCCCATGGAGCAGGGAGCCCCATGCGGGGCTTGATCCCAGGACCCTGGGATCACCCGAGCCAAAGGCAGACGCTTAATGACGGAGCCACCCAGGCGCCCCTAAAAATGGTTTTTAAAAAGAATCACACAAAGGGAACAGCTCCAAACAGAGGTTTGTCATTTCTCTAAAATGTAAATCAGGAAGTCAACCTAAAACTTCAAAGAATTAATCTTTATTAAAATCTTCAAAACAGAATTTCAAAACAACTCTTGGTTTCTTTGAAATGGGTGCTATTGTTGGATATTAACTGCCTGATATTAATGTTATTATTATCTTTCCAGAGATTTAGAATACCAGACAAAATATGGTACTTTCCATGATGCCTTTGGGCCAGTAACGTCACACTAGCCCCTATGATTCCCGCACAGAGCAGGAGGAGACAGAATAAGCAACACTGGAGGGGCTGTCTGCACAGAAAGTCTACTTCTCAACTTCCTTAAGTTCCCTTTTTCATTTTTCCCCTGCCTTCTTACCCTAGAGAACACATGAAAAGGAGCTTCAAGACTTAGGGGTGATAAATCCCATATTCTCCACTATTAAATTAATTCAACAAAGTGACCATTAGATTGAGGTGGTTCTTGATACCTTAGACGCATTCACAAGCAAACCAACACCTAGACCTGTAAACGCCTCCAGGTTAAGAAATCAAAACCGAGGGGCGCCTGGGTAGCACAGTCGTTAAGCGTCTGCCTTCAGTTTGGGGCATGATCCCGATGTTCAGGGATTGAGTCCCACCTCGGGCTCCTCTGCTGGGAGCCTGCTGCTTCCTCTCCCACTCCCCTGCTGTGTTCCCTCTCTCGCTGGCTGTCTCTCTGTCTCATAAATAAATAAAATCTAAAAAAAAAAAAAAAAAAAAATCAAAACCGAAGGCTAACCAGTCTCACACAGCCGACTAGGGTTCTCTGAAGCAGGTAACAGCTTAAGCCAATGGAACAGTTTTCTTTCTTTGCTCCTGCCTTTTTCCCCATACAAGTCTCTCCCCTAGCTGCTGTCATTGGAGCCCTCCTGATCACGTCTAGCTCAGCGTTGCCAGAATGAAGTTGATCTTTGCTCGGGTACATTCTTGAAATTTTTTAATATGCCTCAGTTTATCTTTGAATATCACTCACGTTGAAATTTGGGATGTCCGATTAATGTGTCAAATTCTTGTTTTCGTCATGAACATTTGAACTAATGCTTTAGCAGGATGACTGGGGAAGGTCAATTTCACGGGCAGGGAGACCTCCTATAGAAGGCATGCTTACATGCTTATTACTGTGGCGACTACAAGGGTAAGTCCCTAGACAGCTATGGGGTTTGGGTGGGGATACCCCCACCCCCTGAATTTTTAGCAGTGTTTCATAATTTTTTTCTCTCTCTTGCTTCATGGTCACATTCACAGCAAATTGCAGCTGTTGATTGGTTTGCTTGCATTATATGGACATGCTTGCTCCTCCTAGAATTTGCTACCTTCAACTTTATCAACCTGTCTCTTGATTACTTGCTGGCTCTCATATTTACAAAGAGTAAACAGGATCTCAAGAAGGAACTGAGGGGTTTTTTTAATAAGAAAATTTGTGAGCTTTAGGGCTTGGCTTCTGTGAATATTCTTTTGGTTGCTATTTTAGAGCTAATTATTTTTCTCTGGTTATGTTATGAATAGTAAGAGGAAACATTCTTATATGCTCATAATTCAGTACTCCATGGTTCATCAAGACTGGAGTATGAAATTGGCTTAGATTTTGATCCCATTTCAGGATGATTTTTAGACAAGATAAAACAAGTCAAGAATGAATGTTTTACAGAAATAAAGACCGAGAAAAATTGGCAAAACCACAGCTTGGTTATCTACATTGTAAACTATTCCTATGAACTTCATGTGCCTTCAAACTCATAAAAATATTTTAAATTATTCTTTAAATCACCACCAAAACGAATTACTCAGAAGCCAGCTAAAGGGATACAAGTAATATAATTTTTCCCTTCCCAGCTGTACTGAAAACAAAAGCAACAGGAGGGATCTTTGAGTAGTCTGGCTGAACAGATTGTTTGCTTTCTGTCCACTGTATGTTAATTAAACCACTGATGGAAAACTTTCAAAGATAATTTTCTCCAACATATTTTGCTGTAGTTGTTAATCACGTAGCTCATGGAAATATTAAATATATCTAAAGACTCCCGTTTGGATATGGTAGAAAGCTTAAAGATATATTTCTGTATATATGTAATATATGAATTGTTCTTAACACATTCTTGAGATTTAACACATTTATTCAGTTAAAACAGCAGATAAACTATTCCTGAAGAAGGTACTTCAATACATTCCAAATAGAACATTATTATGAAACTCAATAACGTCTAGTTAATCTGAGAGTTAAAACAAGAAACTCATGTGTATCCTCATACTATTTTTTGCAAACCCTGCAAGTCTGTTTTGTGCCATCATATAGTGTAAAATAATTTAAAATAAAATAACAAAAAAACTGTGCTGGGCTGGATAGGTTTATATTTGTGTCTTATCTGAACGACTTTATTTAAATAGCTTACATTTAACCAACAGTTACATGTTTAGCCATTGTTATATGTTGAGACCATCTTTAACAGTATTTCTTGCATCTTGCATACAAATCATATACACGATACTTGCCAAACCACCAAGAAATCTACATAAATTGACATGCATCTTAGGTAATAGGGATCCATCTGTATACCTTTTGATAAGCATTTTGCTCTACACTTTACAAGTGAACCAAACCACCCCTGTGAATCCCCTGCAGAAACATGAAGACTGTTTACTGCAAACGGATTTTGCTGGCTAGATTCATCTGAGAATAGATGAGAATAGATGAAATGATCTGGTGGAGGTAGATTCCTAAATATGGCTTTGCATCTCAATGTATTGTGGGAGTGAAGATGAAATTCTATACACATGGATATATCCTTGGTTATGTCCAATAATGGAATGACTACACGGTCGGTTTGAGGTTTTGACTGACAGCATCACAGAATAAGACAGCTACAGAAAAGAAGCATACAGAGTGTTCGGTTGAGAGATAGTAAAGGGTTTCACTAGGCCCTAGACATCATAGTCTTTTTAAACTTCCCACATGATTATTTGAGATCCACTGGTTGATAACCACTGCTCCGTGCTCTATTCCCAACACACATGCCTTAGGGCATGTCCTCATAATCTCTTGCTTCCTGTCTGATCTTACTGTCTTCAAACTCTTCCTTCTCCGATCTTTTCTCCATCTGCTACCAGAGATACCTTTCAAAGTTATTTACTTCTCTCTTCTCATTAAAACCTCTAATGGCTCCTTACCACCCATTTCCTTTACCACCTGTAAACACCCCATGCTCTTGTTCTAACCCCTCTCCCCTTTCTTTGCACCCCCACGCCCACCCCCATCATGCCCTATGCTCTCATCACGTACAATTTCTCCATTTCCTCTTTATTTGCAATGAATATTGTCACCTTTGCATGGAGGAAAACTCTTTTTCACCCCAGACTTTGGGAAATCTCACAATTCCTTAAAGATCCAGCTCAAATGTTCTCTTGTTAAATGAAGTTTCCCTTTACTCCCCTGGGAGAGCTAGTTGAAGTTTCTAATATAAACCAATACTTCTCTTTACCTGCCACTTTAAACACTCTTCTGCCTATCCCCATTTGAATGTACGATTTTGCAGAAAAGAGTTAACTCATCTGGCCTGAGACAGATATCCTTAGAAAATGCTGTCTCCTGGGGCACCTGGGTGGCTCAGTCGGTTGAGTGTCTGCCTTGGCTCAGGTCCTGATCTCAGCGTCCTGGGATTGAGCCCCACATTGGGCCCCCTGCTCAGCAGGGAGCATGCTTTCTCCCTCTCCCTCTGCCCCTCCCCCTGCTCATGCTCTCTCTGTCTCTCTCTCAAAAAAATAAATAAAACCTTTTAAAAAAAAAAAAGAAAATGCTGTTTTCAGGGTTAGCCCTTGGCTAAGCGTCTGGAAATTTAGAAGGAGGGTTCCCGCTATTCTCTAACAGATAGTGGCTCACTATGGCTAAACTGTTTGGGCAAACAATATGGTTTATGCTGAACACCTGCCTTCCTTCTGGGAGTCTGGATTCTTGGTACATCCTAGACAGAAGGTGCTTATGTGAACAGCTCCCAGTAAAAACACTGGGCACTGAGTTTCGAACGAACTTCCCTAGTTGATAATATTCTACATGCATCATCATGGCTTGTTGCTGGAAAAATTAAATGTGTCCTATGTGCTCCTGCTGGAGAGGAGTCTTGGAAACTTGCCCTAGTTTCCCCCAGACATTGCCCCAAGTGTCTTTCCCTTGGCGGATTTTGGTTTGTGTCTTTTTGCTGTAATAAATCATAGCCATGAGCACAAGTATATGCTGAGTCGTCTGAGTCCTCCTAGCATACCACCAAACCTGGGGCTGGCCTAAGAAGACTCCTGACACACAGATATTTCAGATCAGAGATTCTATCTTATTTACATTTTTTGTCCCATCACTATAAGCCTGGGCATTGACAGACAGTATCTAAAATCTTCTCAGTAACAAATGGATAACTGAATGAATGATAGACCAAGTTACCCCTCAACTGAGACACAGTCTTAAAGTTCCTGTGTGTAATCTCTTATCTAACTTGTTAAGATTTTAACCACCTTCCTGAGTAGCCAGATAAAAGGGTGGAAGAAGGAGAAAACTATGGCAAAACAAATCTACCACAGCTTTTATTTATCTGACATGAGTTTGACTCAAAACTAGCTCACTGGCCAGTTAGGTGATGTTCAGTAACATTATGGTTGCAGTTTATCTCTCGGTTCTTTTTGGTTGATGAACTCCGTAAGAAATACAACACACGTCTTTGAAGAATGTAGGCATGACCCAGTGAGACTGAAAAGTTATGAAGTAGATGAAACAAGGACAATTTTAAGTTAAAATAGGTGGAGAATTACTCTAAGTTTGAAGCATTAATAGTTTTCTAATTTTACTATTAAATAAAATAATCAAACTTTTTAATTTTATACAGAAAGACGGAATCCTATGGAAACATTCTTAGCTTTACGAAAAATCATGAATGAGATTTAAGACAAGTTTAAGGTAGTGCTACATATTTACTAAAGTATTAGAAATAAGTACAAAGAATAAAACTTTGTTAACAGTTATAAAAGGTGTCTATGTATGGCTTCTAATTACGAATTCATAATAATCACAGTAATATTGGTAACACACACTAAACTTAACTTGGAGTTAAATACAATGCACTGTTCTAAACATCTGCATACATTAATGTATTTGGCAGGTACTATTATTAAACTGTCTTACATAAGAGAAAATCGATGCATATGAGGTTTTAAGTGATAGACTAAGAAAGTAACCAGAGCGAATCCAGAGGTTTGGTCTTGATTATCTAATCTGCCTCTGATTAATTTTTTGGGGGGTCAATTTAGCAATCGGTCACAAACCTTGATGACATGACACAAAGAAACCATCTAAAAGGAAAAAATAAATTAGACAAAAAGTGCTAGTGAAAACAGCAAGAATCTGGAAAAAATCTAGCATGTGAAAACAAAAAAGGAATACAATATCCCATCAAGCTGACTACTGATGGGAGGAAATGAAACAATGGTAATGTAAAAACAGGGCAGAAAGTAACAGCACAATATTGATTATATTTCTTATTATATCTTGAAAGAATGGGAAGTACTGGAAAATAAATCATTGATTTTGTTGTTGTTGTTGAGGATTTTCTATTAACTGCCTAGTAGAAATTTAAGAGAAAAACTGAATTCCTTCAAGTAGATTTCACACGTGTTTTACAGGGATAACCTACTGTTTCATAACAAAAAAAGATGATTATCAAAGAACTCATGCCATCTGCTGATTTTTCAGATAAATCTGTCAGATTTAGAGAATAAGCTCATTTCCATATGTACCATAATCTACAAATAATCTCTAAAGACAGGAAATAGCATTTAATTAAATCTGAGAATCTATCGTTTAATAAGATGTTCGAGATTTTCTGTAGAAAACATTGCATGAACTCAGAATCCACATGGAAATTTTAGGTATGTGACCTCCCACTATCTGTAAAATGAAAGGGGGCAGTTTTATAGCCTCTATGGTCCCTCCCAGCTATAAAAGTCTATCATCTACATATTTTAGGCTATTTGGGATCCTATTAAATATTCTACATTTATTTTCAGGTTTATTATCTAAATCCTGAAAATTCATATATTATGAGACTTTAGAGTCTCCATAGCACAGTAAAAAAGTAAAACTATTTGGTAAAAATACCTTAACACTTCTATTTATCATTAGCTATCCTAAACTACCCTTGCTGCTTGTGCCTGTATTCAGAATGCCTGCTTTTTTTTTTATTCAAGTTTTTATTTAAATTCTAGTTAGTTAACATACAGTGTAATATCGGCTTCAGGAGTAGAATTTAGTGATTCATCACTTACATATAACACCCAGACTGACTGATTTTAAAATAAGGGCTCTGCCCTAAAAGCTAAGCCCCAATGCATGAAAAGTATAACTCTGCCTGCCAAGGGAGATGGAAAATTCTGTAAACAAGGACTAGTCATGGCCAATAGCTTCTCTGAAAAAAAGGTTGAGTCTTTTGAGCCAGACCAGGCCAGATGGAATCAATTGGTATAATGGTGCCCAGTGTCAAACATTATGTCCAAATGCCTAGGGCCCAAATCACTGAGGGTCTTCTATTAAATTATAGCTGCCAGATGTCTGATATCCTCAGTCTCACTGCATATTGTTATCAGACCATATTCAGTTTGTGGGGTCAGAATCCATAATGGTCCAAAGTTGAGCCCAGGCTGACTTAGCCAATGACCACAGATGACAGCCAATGTATGCATTTCTATCAGACTGTTTTATAGATTTTATCTGATTTAAATCAAATCATACCATTATCAGAATGGCCCCAAATTTCTGTAGGTTAAATGCCCTCTAGAGATTTGTGTGGACTTGGGACAAGTGGTCAATAACACTTGCAATCTCCTCATCACAAAATTATCTTTATTGTTTATGTCTTTTTTTAAACTTACAGCCCTAGGGTTATAAATATAAGGTTACTCTGGGCCTGCATTTTTATTAAAAGATGACTTAAGTTAGTGTAAGACATTCCATATTCTTAGACACAAACCCAGCAGTATTTTTCTGAAATTTAACTGATTATAAATTTCAAGCTGAACAAATCAACAGATTAACTTCACCTCCATTCCTTACTTGCCCCCAAATAATGAGCAATGCTTTCCATACACTCCAACGACTAAGGAATAAACACCTAGATCTGGGCCCCGCCCTAAGGTGTGGTCTGTTCCCATTAGCTAACCAGATACTAGTTGTTAAATGTTGAATACCATTCCTAGATCCACAAAATCTATATTTTTGAGTTCCCTGCTTTGTGCTAGGGTAGAAAATACAGGGTAAACAAAATACAGTCTTAAGATATTCAACTTTGAGACTCAGTCATTACACCAAAACACACAAACACAATAGAAAGCCATTTAAAAATGTCAGGCAAAAAAATAAAAAGTCCTATTTCAGTTTTATATAAATTTAAAAGGCCAGCAGAAAAAAACATCAATAGCACACATCAAGATTAATGTTATATGCACTTCTATTCAATTTTTTGATCTACAAAATGGCAGTCACGTGTGGTTTTCTTGAATATATACAAATTTATCAACCCTAGTAAATTTTTTTAAGGATCAGTCCTCAATTTTAAAAAAAGGACAAATGTCATAAAGAGATAACTTACAGCAAAGAAAATATAGATACTAATAAATACGTTAAAATATTTCACATTATAAAATGTCAGAAAGTCAACACAATTGTTTCATATATTAAGTTCACAAAGATTTATTGTAAAACTGTACTTATCAGTATTTGATAGAGAATTTTTTTTGTAGCAAGTATTGCACTCTCTAATATTGGTAGGTAGATTCAAATTTTAATAAAAATTTCATATTGACAAATTTACAATCTGTAGCAAAAGTCTTCTAGGATTTGATACTATGGAAATATTCTGACATGCACAAAAAGACTTATGAATAAGTATAAAAAACTATATATAATATGATTTGAACTAGGTAAAAGAAAAAATGTATATATATATATACAAATACACCAAACCAAAAAAAGAGAAAGAAATACATTATAGTATTATCAGTGCTTTTTTGTGTGTTATACAGGATGGAAGCAGCTACGTTTTTTTTATTTGTTCTCATGGCATATCATTACTTTATATATCTTTTACAATGTTTTACTTCTTTTTTTAAGATTTATTTATTTATTTTGAGAGAGAGAGAGAGAGAGCACACTCGAGTCAGGGGAGGGGCAGAGGGAGAGGGAGAGAGAGAATCTCAAGCAGATTCCTCGATGAATGAGGAGCCCAACACAGGGCTCAATCTCACAACCCTGAGATCATGATCTGAGCTGAAATCAAGAGTTGGAAGCTTAACTCGCTGAGCCACCCAGGCACCCCAAACAAAGCTATTTTACTTTATTTTATTTTATTTTATTTTATTTTATTTTATTTATTTTTAAGTAGTTTCCACACCCAGCGTGGAGTTTATTTATTTATTTTTAAGTAGTTTCCACACCCAGCGTGGAGCCCAACATGGGCTCACAGCCCTGAGATCGATACTTCAGCTGATATCAAGAGTCAGACTCTTAACTGACTGAGCCATCCAGGCGCCCCTACAATATTTTACTTTTATAGTGACGGGAAAAAAAAAAACAACAACACAGTCTCTACTTTCTGAAGGTCAAATCCAAATATTCTGACTTGGTGAAGTCTTTCATTACCATCAACATATAATTTTCCTAGGGAGAGTTATTATTATTTTTTAAATAATTTTTTATTATGTTATGTTAGTCAACATATAGTACATCTTAATTTTTGATGTAGTGAGGGAGAGTTATTTTAAAGTGATCTCATAGAACTTCATTCAAACCTACTGCTGTGTTTTTCTCGTAATTATTGATGTAATGCCATCTCTATACAAACAGCCATGAACTTGTCCAGGAGAGTTTGTGCTTCTTTCTGTTACTGTAATAAATGGTCACTAAAACTGCTCAGGGTGTCAAGTCTGTTTGTCCCCCTAGGATATGTCATGACATGGCTGGGGTGCTGACCTGGTATTTTCCATCATGACGGCTCTTAAAATGATCTCACTTCTCTGCTTAAATTCTTAGCCTTGAATACTTAAGTATGTGGGGTCATTTCTTGAGAAAATTAGAAGCATCCCTGCCAATTTCTCTAAAATTTCCTACACTTTTCTAACCTCTTCTTCTTTCTTTCTTTTTTTTTTTTTTAAGGATTTTATTTATTTATTTGACAGAGAAAGAGCACAAGTAGGGAGAGAGGCAGGGAGAGGGAGAAGCAGGCTCTCCGCTGAGCAGGGAGCCTGAGGTGGGGCTCGATCCCCTGGGATCATGACCTGAGCTGAAGGCAGATGCTTAACCAACTGAGCCACCCAGGTGCTCCCTAACCTCTTCTTTTTCTATATATGAACTTCATCAAATAAAAGATGAGTGTTACAACACTATAACTTCAAAATCTTTTAAAATGTTCAGCTAGATTAATATGGTAAAAGAATTTTCCCATTTATTCTATTTCTCACATTTGATTCATATATTTAATGAAATACACCTTTGTACTACCTTAGAACCACAAAGCAATGGGCAAAACTACTTAGCTTTGATATCTCCAAATAACTTTACAGAAAAGTTCTTTCAAAAAAAGTCACAGGAAAAAGATTTATGCTTCTGAATATCAAAGGCATTGTGAAGCAAGGGTTCATAAATATTGGTTACAGGAGAAACCATATAATTCTTTAAACAAAACTGACACTTTGTTATTTATGTTTAAATATGCAATACTTTATGTGCAAAGATGTTACTTCCTTCATTAAGTAGTTTTTGAGTATTTACTAGCTGATGACTTGGATAATTCATCCACTTACCCAGGTCCCCTTATGATTAACTCAAACTAGTATTAGGGGTGAAGTATCTTGAGAGAGAAAAAAATATATTCCAAACAGCCTCTATCATAAGAATGGGACCTTGAAGCCAAAAATCAAGAAAATTATGGGAAATAGAAAGTTTTAACATTAGTATAAATTTAGTTAAGAAGTTTTGGTCTTTCACAAACTGTATCATACTTTTAATACTATATTTTACTCCACGGAATTTGACAAGATTTTTTCACTTTTGTTTGAAAAAGAGACATACTTAAATTTGAATTTCAACTGCCATTCATTCAAATGGCAGTTTTAAAATAAAGTTCTCAAGAATTTCTAAAATGGTATGAATGTCTGGATTTAGTCATTACTTTCTTAAATAACATTCCCTAATTAAATTGTGTGATTGCATATATTTACGCTGATTACACAATTTAACTAACATTGTAAATAAACCACAATCAACAAAATTACATTAAAAAGAAAAGTAAGACAGTGAAAACTGTACTAAAATTAGACTTAAATTTCTATGCTATATTCCTAAAATATACAAACCACAGTTGAGGGTTAAGCTACCAAAGTGAGACAGAATCCACAGTAACCTTTCAATCCCTTAGAGATTAGCAGCATTCTGAGACTTTCAGAAGTCAATTGCTTCATTCTCCTTCTTTCTTTGAATTTACCTCTTAGTAAATGCTTTTTTTACCCATACAAACAAATTGCAGATAAACTGAAAAGGTCTCTGCTTTATTTTTATTTATTTATTTATTTATTTATTTATTTATTTATTTATTTATATAAATATTTTATTTATTTATTTGACAGAGAGAGTGACAGCCAGCAAGAGAGGGAACACAAGCAGGGGGAGTGGGAGAGGAAGAAGCAGGCTCCCAGCGGAGGAGTCTGATGCGGAGCTCGATCCCATAACGCCGGGATCACGCCCTGAGCCGAAGGCAGACGCTTAAGGACTGAGCCACTAGGCTCCCCAAAGGTCTCTGCTTTAAGTACTTGCTACAATATACATTTATGTAAAACCTCCCTTCTACCAGTGTGCCGACTTTAGTGCACAACCAAGAAAAAAATCTGAATTTCATAAAATAATTAAAAACCTAAAACTTTCAGGGCAATTGGGTGGCTCAGTTGGTCAAGCTTCTGCCTTCAGCTCAGGTTATGATCCCAGTGTCCTGGGATCAAGTCCTACATTGGGCTCCCTGTCTCCTTCTGCCCCTCCCCCCTTGCTTATGCTCTCTCTCTCTCTCTCTCTTGCTCTCTCACTTTCTCTTTCAAATAAATAAATAAAATCTTTAAAAAACCCTAAAACTTTCATTATTGGGCAACAACTGCTTGCCAGAGTACTGCCAAAAATTATATTGTGTATCTTCACTAGTGCTCAGAACAATAATAAGATAAGAATTCTTTACTTACAAATAAGGAGTATCGGAGAACATAGATTTAAGAAAACTTGTTCCAGTTAAAAAAAATCCATAAATGATAGACTTTACGCAATTTCCTTACAATAAGTATCTCCTCATTTTATAAAAAAAAAAATCACTATTCATATAAAAAGGTGAATAACCCGAAGGGCTTTAAAATATTATTAAATTAAAATATTCCTTTCATCTAATATGAAAAATTAAACCATTAAAGAGAAAACAGGAGAAAATTTTAAATACCTATTATTCTGTTCTAGATGTAGGAGGCCGGGTTATCACCTTAGTGAATATCCTTTCTGGATATTTCTCTGCATGTCTCCTTATGTCTTTGTACAGAAAAGTCCGTGTGCGCCTAATGTGTATTGCTTATTTATACACTATACACAAATACTTTTCCATGTTATTGACTATTACTATATTTTATTAACAATTAATGCATAGCATAAACTAATCTTCAATTGTTGAACTTTCAAGTTGGTAGTAAAGCCTACATTTCTGTGAGCAACCTCACTCTTGTTTTTCAGGAATAATTTCTGAAAGGGGGATTTGTACTGTGTTGCACTCAGACTGTTAACCAGTTTACACAGCAGCAGGTCATGAAGATGGGTATCCCATATATATATATA
>NW_024425675.1:15087413-15124274 GCF_017311325.1 Ursus maritimus
AATCTAAAACCCTGAGATCATGACCTGATCCTAAATCAAGAGTTAGAGGCTTAACCAACTGAGATACCCAGGGGCCCCATGGTTTTCTATACTTTTCTTTTTAGTGTATACCATTGGGAAACATACTCCATAAATGCGGAAACAAGCTTCTTCCCTTGAGAAGCTCTCTGTTAAAACGTTGTACTGTTGTTCTCTCCTGCTCTTGTGAAAAAATAGCCGCCTCTGTCAGACTGTGCCAATTACATCATAATAGCCTAGTGAATCTTCTGGAGAAATTGTCGTCCCTACAGAAAGAAGTGTGCCGTTCATTTATCCCTAACTGGGAGATTTTTATTTAACAGGCAAAATCCTTATTAAAGTACACATCAAATATTTTCTTTGATCCACATCACCTCTATTGGGCTATGGGATAAAATAATAGCACATTACTTTTATTACAGTAAGTTTTGAAACTTTATAAACATTTTTATAAATTCTACGTTCTGTCAGACATTTTTTTTGTTTAATCATTTGTACTCAGAATAAGCCATAGTAAACTGGTTTTATATTCACAGACATCTAGATATGGCATTAATAAGCCAAAACTAATTTGAAAATTTGTTAATATAAATATTTTAGACTTTATCAAAAGGGCTAAAAATATTGGCTCAGAAAATAACAATACTAAAAGCAATACAACATTTGACTTTACCACTGAATAGGGAGAATATTAACATATTTTATCCTTTCCAAATTATATAATTTTGAGATGATGTCACATACTCAATATTTCCTTTTTAATATCCCTGTAGTATGGGTTAAAGTATACTAGTCCTAAAATCCACTCTAAGGGAAATATTCATTTTTGACACTTCAGCTATAGCATGACACATTATTTCAGTCAATTCCATGTATTATAGGGAAGAGTAGGAGAATTATTTGATTTTGAGAGAAACGTTTAGCTATGATTTCTATAATTTACAAGTGGTCAAGGAGAAAAAAGTATGAATGATAGCACAAATGACAAAGTGGACAAAATATTAACATTTTAAATTTGGTTTAAATATATGCAAGACTTATTGCACTATTCTTGCATCTTTTCTTAAATTAAAATTATTTCCAAATAAAAAGCAACCCCCCCAAACTCATGCTTCTATAGCAACGTTCATAGCAATACCACATTAGCCAAAAGGCAGAAATAATCCAAATATTTATCCGCTGAGTAGATATATTATATACATATATACACACACATATATACAGCAAAATATTATTTAGCCATAACAAGGAATGAAAATCTGATAATGTTATATATGTTACAACATGGATGAACCTTGAAGATATGCTAAGTGAAATAAGCCCGACATAAAAGGTCAAATATTGTATGATTCCATATACATGAGGTGCCTAGTGTAATCAAATTTAGAGAGACAGAAAGTAGAGTACAAGTTGCCAGAGACTAGAAGGAGAAAGTAACGAGGAACTGTTCTTTAATGAGCACAGAACTTCATTTGGGAAAATAAGAATGTTCTGGTGACAGACAATGGTGAGAGTTGTGTTGCAGAACACTGTGAATTTGCTTAGTACTACTAAATTGTATAATTAAAAATGGTTGAAATGGCAAATTTTATTTTATGTCTATCTTACCACATAAAAAAGTGATACCCCCAAAATAGACCCATTGTTTAGATTTGCTCCTTTTGCTGTATTCTTTTATTTGTATATAATTATATTTGTACCTCAAAAGACTATATTTGATATATTTTAACTGCACAGAATAGAATCTGGTATATACTAAGCTTTTATTTACTGTTTCATGAATTCATAAAAAAATAGTAGGAAGTTGGGGCGCCTGGGTGGCTCAGTCAGATAAGCATCTGCCTTCAGCTCAGGTCATGATCCCAGGGTCCTGGGATTGAGGCTTGCATCAGACTTCCTGCTCAGTGGGGAGCCTGCTTCTCCCTCTCCCTCTCCCTCTCCCTGCTGCTCCCTCTGTTTGTGCTCTCTCTCTCTATGTCAAATAAATAAATAAAATCTACAAAAAAATAGTAGGAAGTTGTTGGTTAATCTAGGGGAAGGTACGAATTCTTATAAATTATTGGAATGTCCTATCAGGTATTCTCAATTCTGTCTTTCCTTAGTTACCAGTTAGACTTTCAACACTGTTCCAAAACATTGTCTCTAAAATTCTAACAAATGGAGAATAAGCTCATATAACAGATAAGCCCCCAAAATGGCAGTTATATAAATGGTGACTCGGGTTCCAAACCAAGGACAAAGGCAATAAACTTATTCATCATTAATAAAGGCCTTGAGGAGAAAAAGTGTAATTATTTGGTGATGGAAGTCTAAATTTTAAACAAGACAGAGTAGGGGGGAATAGGATATAAAATGGAAGTTACAATTCTGAGTTCTTCCCCCTATTTTCTGTTAACAAAGAATGAAAATAAATAGAAATAATACAACATCAAAACCCAGAGAGTCAACCTACAGTAAATAAGGACGGCACGTGCACCTAATATTTAAATTTTAATCACATTAGGGGCACCTGGGTGGCTCAGTCGGTTAAGCATCTGCCTTCAACTCAGATCATGATCCCAGGGTCCTGGGATGGAGTCCCATGTCAGGTTCCCTGCTCAGCAGGGAGTCTGATTCTCCCTCTCCCTCTGCCCCTCCCCCCCTTGTACTCCCTCTCTCTCTCAAATAAATAAAATCTTAAAAAAATAAAAAAAATATTTCAATCACACTGAGTGCAAAAATGCATTTATGATACCCTGGACACCCAAAGGAAGGAAGGAACTATGGTAGTCAAGGTATTAAGTTGGCATAAAAATGTATTTGGGGAAGTAGGATACACATCACATGGAAAGCCAGACAAGCCTTCTGACAAACTACAAACGGAAAAAAAGAAAGTATAGAGGTTTTCATTTACAGCATTTAGAAGCATGGTGGCAAAGTTGTGTAAAAATAATTTGGGGAAGTGGTTAACGTGGAGAGCACGCTGTGGAGACAGAGCAGTTGATCTGACATGTGGTTACTCATTCTGTGAAGGTGTGACCTGCTGCAGTTCGCCGCATGTCTGGGTCTAAGACCACCTTTCTATGCTCTCTAGCCAAAGGTCTTAAGTTTCGCTGTCCTTCCACTCAATATAGAAACCGTTGTAATAGCTTTACTCCATTTATAGTTCAATCAATATAAACCTAAGAATGGTAGTACTTGAAAAGAGAAAATTGAGAAAGAGAGATCTATAAAATACATACATATTTTTGTTCACCTTCAACCACTTCCCACTTCAAAAATTGCTGAAAACTAGCCACGAGCACTTCCCACGTTCGTAGACCGAAATCACGACTTGACTTGAACTGCAGTCCCACTCAAACATGACACTCCTGCATGTTTACTAGAATAAATTAATGCACACTAACATGTTTTTATTCTAGACAGATACTTTCCTTCTACATTTCCCAGAGGAAAAGCAAAATGCTCTGAGGCGAACTTTCGAGTATATTACTTACAAAGAATGACATGTGAATAAAGAGAAGAAAACAGATCAGTGTGTTCTCGTTTTAACTTTACATAATGTCTCACATCTCACAATACAGGGCTCTAGAGTGAAGTGTTTTAACCTGCCTTTTGTTATGAATTACTTGGCTGGGTAACAGACAGGCATTCTGGGATTATTTTTTTAAAGCCCATCAATATCCTTCAATGCTATTTAGAATGCCAAGAGAAGGCTTTCTTCCTCTCTCACTTATCAATCAAATACTTCATGAAGTTTAATTAAAATTAAGTCAAAAATATTCTGTGCTTGTATAAACCTTAAATTTGTTAACCTGTTATTGGATTTTCAAAAATACCTGTTTAGAAAACTGATTTAATTTTCTATTTATATGTAAATTTCTATTTCTAAGCTTAAATTCAGGTCTGTACTAAGAATGCTAATCCCATTTCTATCATATTTAAACTCATTGTGGGTACAATTAGAAAGATTTTGCACCAGTCTGTAATACTTTTATCAATATCAGATGTTTAAAACATTTCAAAGTATTCTGCAAAATGCCTATCTAGGTTCTTGTTTAATAGGAAAAAAAATGCTTTCTCTTCAATTCACTGTAAATGCTTTCATTCATTCATTCATTGATTCAACGCCAGATCATGCTACCTTCCAGCTTCAAACTATCCCAAGGCTTTCAGGTGGAATGGAGAAGCAGCAGCTGGCACAGAGTCCCAGGCAAGAATGAAAATCCTCCTGGAGGGGCGCCTGGGTGGCACAGCAGTTAAGCATCTGCCTTCGGCTCAGGGCGTGATCCCGGGGTTATGGGATCGAGCCCCACATCAGGCTTCTCCGCTATGAGCCTGCTTCTTTCTCTCCCACTCCCCCTGCTTGTGTTCCCTCTCTCGCTGGCTGTCTCTATCTCTGTCAAATAAATAAATAAAATCTAAAAAAAAAAAAAAAAGAAAAGAAAAAAAAGAAAATCCTCCTGGAGAACTGGAAGGGGGACCTGTGTGTCTGGAGCGGAGGGAGTCTAGGCAGAGTGGAGGGAAATGAGGCTGAGGAGTAAGCCTTGAAGAGCTTAAGGAAGCTGAATTTTACTCAGAGAGTTAGAAAGCCACTGGAAAGGTTTAACCAGGAAAGAACATGATCTGACACATGTTTTTAAAAGATCACCTCCACTATTTCTCTTCAGAATGGTTTATGGGAGTCAAAGATATATCTTTTCATCCACTTTGACTAAACCGATAACAGTAAAAAAAGAAAAAAAAATGAACGCTTTTATTCTGCAGATGTTCAGTTATCACATAGAAAAACTAATATGTTCACTCGATAAGGGGCTGACCAATTCCCATGATCTCTTAGCAAAAAGAGTTGACCATGAGAAGAAAAATTAGTAATGAGGCTGACAGATAACTAACAATTTAAATGTCCAGGGTCA
Organism: Ursus maritimus; assembly: GCF_017311325.1. Lineage (NCBI taxonomy): Eukaryota > Metazoa > Chordata > Mammalia > Carnivora > Ursidae > Ursus > Ursus maritimus. The sequence continues at coordinate 15,092,327 of NW_024425675.1, forward strand.
TTAATTTCCCATTTCACATATTTAATAAGACACATGAAATATTTGATTGTAAATTTTCCACATGTAACATCATCAGTAATTTCTCTGTGTGAAAATAGGAAAACAACCAATCTCTACTATATTCACTTCAATAACCTTCACTATAGTAAAATACACAGTTGACTCTTGAACAATATGGGTCTGAACTAAATGCGTCTACTTCTATGTGGATTTTTTACAGTATAGTATTGTATATGTATCTTCTCTTCCTTATGATTTTCTTAACATTTTCTTCTCTCTTGCTTACTTTTATTGTAAGAATATAGTATATCATACGTGTAACATACAAGATATGTGTTAATCAACTGTTTTCAAGAAAGCTTCTGGTCAACAAGAAGCTATTGGTAGTTAAATACTGGGGGAGTCAAAAGCAATTTGGGGATTTTTGACTGTAAGTGTTGTCAGTGCCCCTAACTCCCACATTGTTCAAGGGTCAACTGTACATTTAAATTCCTTGCATGAAGGTGTGGCATGGAGAAGCAAAAATAACCTGATTTGTTCGGTCCCCATCTTTTTTGTTTAATATTCCAATAGGTAGAGAGAAATATAATTTTAGCTTAAGTTAAAATCAAAGACAAGAAATTTGTGACTTATGGTCCATTAGCAGAAACTTCATAGGAAGTTTACATTTGTACTAGAAATCAAACCAAAGATTGTTTTCAATGTATTCATTGCCCTAATAACTTAGGAATGCAAATAGTTATGAAGCTGGTTTCCTGGACAGAGAATAGATCTTCACAGTTCTAGAAGATGCTCAATACATCTTTGTGGAATGAACGAATAAACATCATCTCAGGAGGGAAAAAAAAAGGCAGATGTATAATTTCCTTTTATAAGAATAAATGTGAAAGGGGGAATTACAGACAGCCGTTATAAAACCAAGAGGTCTGTAAGTTGAACTTTCATAAAATTTCTACTTTTTTCCCAAAATTAACAGCAGAAACCCACCCAAAGTAATTTCTTAAACTTCAGAATGCAATAGAATCACATAATGTTCGTGAAGATTCCTCAGACCTGATCCCTTCACAAAGATCCTGGGGGATTCTGAGGCAGGTAGATCAGACAACCATACTTTGAGAATCAGTGCTGTCAGTAAAACCCTGAGGAATTCTATTTCTTCTGTGTCTCTGGACTTAAAGGTCGTATGTTTATATTTTTGGGGCACCTTCCAAAGTTATGTGTGGAATATGAAGAAAAACATAGCTGTGGAAATTGGTTCTGATTTTATTCTGAAATGGAAAATAATTGTTCAAATATTTGGAACCTTGTTTTAACTCCTTATCTGCCTACACCCCTTTGAAAAGTGCTTTCTAAACTATTTCTACTTTATTTTTCACAATAGTCCTTGAGTTATGTAAGGCACTATCACGGCTCCAGTTTTATAAGCGAAGAAATTCAATCACAAGTAGGTACAGTGCATTGTCTGAAGTTCCGCTACTAGTCATTAGCTGGCTGACACCTGGGCCTGGGTCTTCAGAAGTCAGGTTAATTTTCTGCTCCCACACTAAGGCTAACTGGGCTGCTCAGGGTCATTACCCTACTCACTGTCATGCCAATATACATTCCTTTCATTAGTATCCCCACCTTAAGACCAGACCTTTTACTGTCATATCCATATACCTACCTAACAACCAGTAGTGGTGAGCCTTGAGACAGGGGTACATAACAGAAATTAGGGATAATGGGGACCTGAATTATTTTTGGAACTTGAATTATACCTATAGGAATCTCAAAGTAGTACCTTCCACTCTTTCTTGTCTGATACTTTGTCAATCCATAAGAATATGCAGTCTTATGGAAAATTGCTGGACCCACAACAGTGACAAATTTGTACTAATTTTTACCCTATAATTGAAGACTGTCTTTTATATCAAGACTATTGGGATTACTTATTGGAGTGATGGACAAACAAGGTCCTCAAGAAAATCTAGAGCTCTGTTTCTCAAACAGGCACATGATTCACCTGGGGGAGGTTAAAACGCAAATCTTGACTCTGTCCAAGATGGGGCCTGAGATTCTGCCACTGTTCCATGGGCCATATTTTGAACAACAAGGCTCAGAGTACTAGATTAAACCCAGGACTCAAAAATAATAATAATAATAATAATAATAATAATAATAATGATAGGAATCAAAGGAGAACCCTACAAGGGTGGGAAGCTAGAAGAAATAGAGCTGCATAAATATTTTAATCCACTGGGTATTAGCTGTCCTTGGGATTGCCTAAAAGGGTAGATTTTACATTAGAAAGACTTAATGTCTTTGCCCTGCCCAAAGTACACTGTACTAGTCCAGGCGCCAATTCCTCCACCCAGTTTTGACTTCCAAAAAAAGTCAAGCGGTCATTTAGCCATCAAAAACAAAACAGTGAAGAACATTAGAAAGCCACACATACCAGCGCAGGGACATTTATGCAGTTGAAGAAAACTTCTTCCTTCTCTTGTTGTTCACAAGATAAACAGTGTGTTGTCTTTCCCGGTTTGGCTAGATTCATTTAGAAAAAGAAATGGAACTCAACAATTACCCACCGCAGGCCAGATTGCTATTGAATCTACCACTGATACTCATATCAAGTGATTTATTCAGTGAAGAGTAAAGATTTGAAATTTTCTCATTATTGATTAAGTGGGGGATGAAGTGAGAGCGATACGTTGCATAGGAAGAGAATTTATATCATTAAATGCAATAAAAATAATTCTAGATGTAAAAATATGCTAAAGCACATCCAAATGAATAGAAAAGCATGTGCTGCTATGAACTTCTTGTCATAATACACTTAAGTTTTAGCTGATCCACTATTCAGAGAGATAAATTGACTTGCAGGTCTACTGTTCTTTGTTCAATAGCATGGAAAAGAAGAATATTGTATAATGATTCAATACCCCTCAACAATATGAATGATGTCCACATGGAATGAAGTTTACATAGTTTATTTCTTTACACGCCTTTGTTTTGCCTCCACCAACACAATAAAGAAGCTAATTCTATTGCTTTTTTTTTTAACGTAAAAACCTGCTACTAGATGCTGAATAGACATCTCAAAAAAACAAAACAAAACAAAACAAAACAAAACCCAAAAATCAAAAAACCAAGATGTCTTTCAGGAGGTGAATGGATAAGTGGTGATACATTCAGAAGATGGAATATTGTTCAGCACTAAAATGAAATGAGCTATCAAGCCCTGATAAGACATGGAGAAAACTTAAATGCATATTACTAAGTAAAAGAAGCCAGTCTGAAAAGGCTGCATAGTGTGATTCCCACTATTTAATACTCTTGAAAGGGCAAAACTATGGAGACAGCAAAGGATCAGTGGTTGCCAGGGGTTAGAGGATGGGGAGGGAACACAGGGGATTTTTAAGGCAGTGCAATTACTCCATTTGATACTATAATGATAGATACATGTCATTATATATATGTCCAGAGCCACAGACTTACATCAATGGTGAATCTTAATGTAAACTATGGACATTGGGTGATAATGATGTATCGATTTAAGTCATTGATTTTAACAAATGTATCACTCTGGTGGGAGAGATTGACAGTAGGGTAGGTTATTCATGTTTGGGGGCGAGAATATATAGGAAATTTCTGTGCCTAAGGGCACCTGGCTGGCTCAGTCAGTGGAGCACGTGACTCTTGACCTCGGGATCCTGAGTTCCAGGCCCCGCTTGGGCTGTAGAGATTACTTAAAAATAATAAAGACGACGAAATCTCTGTGCCACCTTACACTCCATTTTTCTGTGACCTCAAAAAGTTTTTTTTAAAGCCTATTTTTAAAAATGTCTTGCTGTTATTAGTAAAAAAATTTAGCTAGTGACCAAGATTTTCATTTTTAAATGATATAAGAAGTGTGCTTTAAAATCTTATATAAACACAGATTAATTCTGCCCTCCTAACATGGAAGCAAAAAAAAAAAAAGAAATTAGAAAAGGATTACTTTTTGCTTGTATTACTGGATTGTGTTGCAAAGAGCAGTGTGTCCGTTAGTTAAAATAAGGCATCTGTGGTGTTGGTGAAGAGAAGCGTAAGTAGGTGATGACCCGGCCAGCATACTGCGGTACTGCCCTTGTCAATGGCCAGCAGCACGGAGGGATGATTCTCAATGTATCTATCACCAATCAGTCACGAACGACCAATCGGGGACTCCGAGATTAAAATTAGTCATGTGAAGTGTCACTATTTCTTCAGAAAAAGACTCTGAAATATTACCTTAGATGACTCCCTGATTTTAAGAAGATCTTACAAAAATGAGTTATAGAAAAATAAATGCCTTTACTCTGTTGGGGGAAAAGTCCTTTGTCATTTGTACCTCAAGTCAAACTGCAGCGTCCTCTGCAGAGGGAGGAGTGGAGAACACCATGTCTCCTGGACTCACGATAACACCGCTCCAGTCCGTTTTACTCTTTGTCAAGAGCTGCAGGGGCTCTCACTGCATTTTTTCACCTGACTGACGGAGCTCAAAGGGACGGAGGGTCAGGAGTTCATGGATGGTTCATTATTACAAGAGGGCTTTACCATGAGTCAAGCCTTGGGTTTTATCTCCAGAAAAGCCTGAAGAGCAACTTTGAACTCTTTCACTCTGCTGTGGGTCCTGACTATCAATGCCACGCTCATTTGAAAGAATCCGTTACTTTATGGATCACAAAATATCAAATTTTGTGTTTACATGGATAAATACCACATACAACAAGTTGGCTGTCAACTGGCAAAAAGATGTATGCAAGTTAGTCACCACCGAGAAATGAAGTCGACACCCACCAGTTATTTCGTGAAACCCTACCTCAACCAATTAGATTATGCAAAGATGCGTCCAGATTCTGGGCAAATTTACTGAGAAGAGGTTTAACTCCAGCGTGAGTCCCGGATTTCTCCTATTAGAGCTCTCTGACACATCAGATTTATAATTTCACCTATGAAATTAACTCCAGCTGAATGAGGTTTAAGTTTCAACTTCATCTCAAATTACATAAATTGACAAAATGAAAAAAGTGTGCTAATATATACATGCAGACTCGTGTAAGTGTGCTAATATATACATGCAGACTCATGTAAGTGTGCTAATATATACATGCAGACTCATGTAAGTGTGCTAATATATACATGCAGACTCATGTATCAGGACTCATATCGCCTCTCTCTCGCCATCAGTTTATCTGTAAATGTCTATGACAACTACCTCATCTTTCAGGCCTACAATGTGAAATAAGGATTGGGAAAGGCAAACATTAAATTGTTCAAAATACATTGCCTCTTCAATAAACTAAAAAATAAAAGTTTAAGATTCAACTTAAAACACATACACCCACCTAAACATACGGCACTACTGAGAATCTTTGATTGAAGGTCAGTCACATTATATGTCAGTAACTGAGAATCAGAGATGGCACGTGTAAGTGTAAGTGTCTCTTACACTTTCTATAATGTTCATTACCATCAAAATCATTAGGTGCCCTTCCTCCATATTAAAATCAGCAAAACAAAACTGATTATTTTTCTCAGAAGCTTTAGAATTTAAGCTTTAATGGGTTAATCAAGACCAACTCAAAATGATAAATACAACAAATTTCATAAAACCAGATGTTATGAACTGAATGCTTGTGTCCCTCCCAAATTCATACGTTGAAGCCCTAACTGCCGGTGTGGCTACATTTCTGAGCCTCTAAGAAAGTAGTTAAAGTTACATGAGGCCATCACGGTAGGGGCCCATTTGATAGGGTTAGCGTCCTTGGAAGAAGAGAGATCCGTGGAAAGGCCGCATGAGGACACAGTAAGAAGGTGGCTGTCTACCAACTAGGAACAGAGCTCTCACCAGAATCTGAATTCTCCAGCAATGTGATCATGGTCTTCTAGCCTCCACAAGTGTGAGAAAATAAATTTCTGTTGTTTCAGCCATTAAGTCTGTGGTATTTTGTTATAGGAGACTGAGCAGACTAAGACACGACACTTATCAACACATGTAACCCATCCTGTACCGTGTGTTTAGCTGTTAATTAGTTTCTGCGAGGCATACCGAGAGTATAAGGTTCATCTCAAGTATAACTTGCTAAAATATGTCAGTACCTATAACCTTCAAGTAGAAATAACGACTACAAAGATCCATTCATTTCAGCATGAAACAGATATAAAATAAAACACAATCATTTTGTTATTAAAAAATGCAAAGACCGGCCATCAAATTGACATTCAGTCTCATCTCTTGTGTGCCTTGTCTACTGTTTAGCAAAATCTAATTGAAATAAAAGCCTGAGGCACTACAAAAATCATCAAAGAGAATTTGAATAACACTTTAGATACTTTGATATTACTTCACATACACCAAGCATATATGACTTACCAAGAGGAGGAAACATTTTTTTAAGAGAGATTTTCAGTGATAAAGATCTGATTGGAAAATGAACCAACTGCCAAGCTCCTAGATCATTCTGGATTGTCTAGGCTTAGCCATTTCTGCACTGTGAATATGCCCGGGGCAAGTTTATTTTAGGAGATGGTAAGACGCAGCTCACACTGTCACATCTTTAAGAACTTAACTAACCCCTGGTTGTAAGGCAACCTGGGTAAGTGGTATGTTCAAAGAATCTAAACCAAGGGGGAAAATAAAATCTCTAGTAACTCAAGGTGATAATTTGAAGAACTTGCTTAAAAAGTACCATTGAAAGAGAAGAAGTATAGTAATTGTTTATTCAAGCTGGCTCCGATTACCTTGAAACTATTTATTGAGTATGTGCCAAATACTGAACTTGGCTCAGGAAATACAAAAATTGGCATTAAACAGAGGTATCACAAAATTGGTTTTACCATTCACCTTCCTTGTTTCTATGGGAGCATTTGTTAAAATGTTATGCAAAAAGAAAAGAACAAGAAGAAGGAGCAGGAGGAGAAGAAGGGGAAGGAGGAGGAGGGGAAGAGGAAGGAGAAGAGAAAGAGGAGGACAAGGAAGAGGAGGAGGAAGGAGAAGAAAAGCAAAAGGAAAAAAAAAAGTCCCATAGGTAATACAGTTTAGGAAGACTTGGTTAAACCGAGTTAAATATATTACAACACTTGCATTTAATGGTATGTTAAAGTGTACCAAGAATCTCCAGCTCAGAGGACTGCCAACCTGGAGAACTTTTGCCAGGAACATTTCATGTCATTTCTGTTTCACCTGCATACATGCATTCATACTCCCGCATACATATGAAAAAATGCTTGTAAGTAAAGTAAAACCCACTATTAGTATGTTCTTGTTCAGTCATTTCCATAGATATAAGAAACAATAATTATGAAAACTTACGTATTATAATTGGTACCTTGCAGAGTGGTCAGTGACCCACCACTGTGATAATTCACTTGCCTGCCTATCAAGCCTCCAGTTTACATTACTACTCACCAAGCAGTGGGTCCAAGTGTGATCACAATTTTTAAAGTACTAAGTTTTACCTGGAATTATGATTGATTGATAGCACGTTATTTAAAATTTTGTTCAAATACCAAGTAACTACTGACAGGAGAAACTAGAAACAAAACTCCCAGGATCTTGCTGTAGGTTCCGAAACTCTAAGACCCTTAAGTAACACTGAATTCTGATGGTGCTAATTGGGTTTTAACCTTACTACTAAGAATTAAGTTGCAATTAAAGTTAAGCACTAAAATTTTTCTATAGACAAGTTTTTTTTTTTTCAGAAAAAGGATATATAAAGATTCCTACACAAATAAATCCTTTTTATTTTTAAAAATATTTTATTTGTTTATTTGAGAGAAAGAGAGAGGACAAGCTGGGGGAGGGGCAGAGAGACAAGTAGACACACCACTCAGCGGGGAGCCTGATGCAATGCGAGGCTCCATCCCAGGACTCTGGGATCATGACGTCAGCTGAAGTCAGATGCTTAACCAACAGAGCCACCCCAGTGCCCAAATAAATCCTTTTTAACATCCCACATTTTGCTGCTCATACAAAGCAACTGTAAATGAAAAAGCTCAGGTTTTTTAAACAGTGGGGTAAAGATAAGCTATAATGAAGCAAGTAAATGAACAAACAAATAGTAAGTGATATTTAGTCTGTAAATATAATAGAGAAATTGAGACATAAAATTTGAGAACCAGAAGAACTTTAAAGATTAGTCTGCTTCTAGTTAAAGATGGCGAATTGCATCTAAACATCTGCTTCTGCTCTTACTGTAAAACCCACTAAAATCAAACTGTTGAGATATTTTACTACCATAAATCCATAAAACAAACAAAATGGCAGAGGAAGGGAGAACTTCAAAACCTTAGCTGTCAGAAAAACAGAAAGCTGATTTACTCAGAAATTGGATCTACCAGCTCCATGAGGAGGTGGGGGTTTGGGGGTAGTAAATTGAGGAGGATTAAGAAGTAGCTAGACAACCAGATGATCTGCTCACCTTAGCAAAAAGCTGGAGGCTTATTGTCTGGAAACATAAGGGACACCAGGTGCTACAGACTGAATATTTGTGTCCCCACCAGATTCATATGTTGAAGCCTTAATCCCAAACATGATGGTATTTAGAGATGGGGCCTTTGGTAGATAATTTGGGCTAGATTAGGTCATGAGGGTGAGGCCCTTATAAATGGGATTAATGCCCTTATAAAAAAAGAAAGAGACATGAGATCTCTCTTTCCACCATGGAAAGAAGGTGGACATCTGCAAACCAGGAAGAGAGATGCTGAACCCGAAAGCACCTTGATCTTGAATTTCCCAGCCTCCAGAGCTATAATAAACATTTGCTGTTGAAGTCACCCTGTCTACTGGTGTTTTGTTAGGCAGCCCAAATTGAGTAGAACAACAGGCAATGATGAAAGCAGGGACACCACCCTGTTACCAGGAGATTACTTAATTTGAAAGGTTAAAATCTGAATGTGGAAATACCTGCCCTTTGTCCCACCACCCACTGGCCTCCTAGAATGCTATGCCCAGACTTAGGTTCCCTAAGATGTAAGGGAGATTGTTCTCCAAGGGATCTTGATAAAGACTAGATTTGGTTCAACAGCTTTGGGGTAGGAGCTGGAGGTTCTAAAACTAACAAGCTTCCAAGTGATATGATGCTGTTGCTCAAGGCTCCCACTTTTAGCAGCAAGTTCTAGGATTTGACCAAACAAAAGACTGACAGAGACTGATATTGGAGATTTTTCACCAAAAAAATCCCAGCCAGATCAACCTAGGGTAAATGCCAATCTTATAGCACCCCACCCTATAATATGAGCCAGGGGCTTTGAGATATCTGAGGAATGACTCCAATATAAAATCGTGGAATCAAACAGATAAAGGCAATTTGAAGGAAAGCAATGAGATGAACACTATCATTAATATCCTCAGGAAGAGTAGAGGTTATATTTCACCCATGATGTAAGAACAGGTTTGGTTTTTTGTTTTTGTTTTTGTTTTAATCAGAAGAAAAGGAAGCTCTAAGAAATTCAAATTGTGATATTAGGAATAAGAGAAGGCTTTACAAGAGAATATTGAGGGGAAAAAATAAGCAAATAAAAAACAGATGGAAAAATAAGGAGAAGCACAATGAGAAAAAGGGAGAGAGAATATTCTTCCAGAAGACCCCACATCTCAATAACAACAACTCCAGAAAGAAAGAAAGAATGGATAAAATGGAAAAGAGATAAATAGTAAATAAATCAGCTGAGGAAACTGGCCAGAATTGATGAATTTCCAGATTTATAGAACCCACTGGGTGCCCTGCAATGGAAAGGAATATATCCACATCTGGATGCACCATCTTGAAGTCTTTGAACACTGTGGATATGACAAACCAGAAGACAAAAAAACAATGTCTTCAAATTGCAAGGGAAAATGAATACAATTTTAAACTCTAAACACAATCAATTTTGCATGAGAGTAGAACACTTAGGCTACACAAGTCTCAAAAATCTACGTCTCTGGCATTCTTTTTCAGGAAACTACTGGAATATATACTGTACCAAACTCAGGCAGTAAATCAAGGAAAAGTAAGACAAAGAATTTATGAAACAAGAGATCTGACTCGAAAGAGAGATGAAGGGAATTACAACAATACGACACATCTCAGCTCTGGAAAGTGCTCTCACAGTTCTCATCATCTTTCTACTGGGAAGCTGGAGGGATGGTGGGTGATGGGGACTGGGGTTATTTACACATCCACTGTGTTTTAAGAGATAATGAGAAATGTGAAAAAATCAGAGCTAGCACTAGAAGCATATGTCTTAGGTACATGCAGATAAACATCAAGAAAAACAGTTAAAAAGGAGTGAAACAGCTGCTTCTGGAAAGTGGGAAATGACAAGGCAGTGGGAAAAAAAGGATGGTTTTCCAACTCTTTAAACTGTGTATCCACACTACTTCTTTATGAAAATAGAAAGGGTTAACAGTGATTAGTCTAACGTACTCATTTTCATCCTGAAGAACCTCAGAGATCAGAATTATTACTTTCTCCAGGACCCCCAAGTTGCCTATAAGAATCAGGACTAGAGCATTTCATTGTTTTATTATTTAAACTGGCATAATTATGTATTAAACATAATCACAGTCACAAAAGATTAGGTAATTGTTCACTCATTCATTTACCAAAAATCTATTACGTGCCGACTAGGTTCTCCAGGGTATAATAGTGAGCAAAACCAGACCCAGGCCCTGTCCTCATGAAGTTTACAAGTTGCTAAGAGACATTAATATGACATTTATAGCTAACTAGAAAACCGTAAGATTTGGAAATTAAGTCCCCTCATTGTGCACTCATCCGTTTCTTTGCTACATTCCTTGTGAAAGTTTTCCTCCCCACATAGAATCTAACTCTTGACTTCACTTACTGACACAGCAAGCGCCAAGAAAATTTATTTTTCCTTTCTTTCTCAAGTCACCAGCATGTGAAGTAAGGCCTTTAAGCGACTTCATGTTTCCATGTTAATGTTGCTTGGTCGCCAACTTCTCAGCCCATAGACTGGCTGACAGCCCTCTGGGAGCCACAGAAACCACAGGCTGGTTGGGGAACTAACAATTTCTATCTCGTGGTGCAATGAAGACCCAGCAATAAGTTGATTTTGTTGAGAACTGTGGAACTACACGAGAAATTGGCCACTTATCTACTTCCTGATGAAAATGTGACATAAGAAATTCTACTTAAAGGTACAGTCCCATATTCCAGATATTTTGAACCATTCTCTGACTTCCCAAAAACGGTCCTACTAATGCCCTCTATCAAGCTAGCTTTCCTCCTCTTTAGACTCTCGAAAATTAAAATACTTTAAAAATGTTATACATAAGATATTATACATAAAATAGTAAATTTTTTAATATTTAAAATATCATACACAAAAAATTGTATGTCTTACTTTCCACAAGTTAATCAAAGTAACTATGATTCTTTAGTTTCATCTGTAACACTCCCTTGACAAAAATAAAATGTTCTAATTTTAGTTCTTTATTCTTTATTCCAAATGAAGACTTCCTCAATCCATTTTTTGGCAGTTTTTTAAAATACTTTTTCATTCATCCTCTTACTCACTATTCTGCATGTCAGATGGAGGCAGAATGGCTCTCTCCCAGGGAGCTCAGTCCCCATAATGATAGGTATTCAACCAAAGAGTGCTTATTAATGGTTGTTCTTGGGGCTTTCTGGCTGATGGGCCACCATTCCCAAACCACTTCCTCTCAGACTGGTAATTCATCATCAGAGGGAAAATTCCATTATAACTTTATTCTGTACCAGCAAAACTAGGGTAAATCTGAAACCTATGCCCTTTGACTCTATCGTATTCATGAAAGCAATTTGGCTGTATATTTCTATTTACCAATTTTAGGTTCTACGTAGAAATCAGAAATTTCTAATTAGAAATTGAGAAGCCAAAATGTCTTTGAGCAATATCCTTATTGGCCTACTAAGTCCCTTTACAATAGTGAAGACATCAAGGTAATTATTGATTGCATTGGCAATATAATAATAATGGGCTGAGTTCACTCTAAAGAGAAAGGATCATGTACAAAGTAGTCCTCCCTTATCCGTGGGGAATACATTCCAAGAACCTCAGTCGATACCTGAAACCATGGATAGTTCTCAACCCTCTATATACTATATATTCATATACTATGCTCAACCCTCTATATACTATATACTATATATACTATATACTATATATACTATATATATACCTCTATATACTCTATATACTTTTTCCCTAGGCATACATACCTATGACAAAATTTAATTTATAATTAGGCAAAGTAAAAGATTAACAATAATAACTGATAATAAAATAGAATTATAACAATATACTATATTAAAAGTTATGGGAATGTGGTTTCTCTCTCTCTCAAAATATCTTATTGTACTGTGCTCACCCTTTTTCTTATGATGATATGAAATGACAAAACGCCTATGTCATGAGATGAAGTTAGTGAATGATGTAGGCATCGTGACACAGGGTTGGGCTAAGACCGACTTTCTGACAATATGTCAGAAGGAGGATCATCTGCTTCCAGACCATGGTGCACTGGGGGTAACTGAAACCAGGGTAAGAGATACTGAGGATAAGGGGGGCACTACTGTATTCTCATGTCAGACAATTGAAATATCTTTATCAATTGCAAATGACAAAATGTCCACAAAAATGTAGAAATTAACCATAGGCACAGCTTATTAAGAATAAAATAGTTAAAATTGAAAATTAAGGATTCAAAGTCTGATATAAATTTTTACCTTTGAATTGACAGAGTTCCTGCATTGCCCCCATCATAGAAAAGTTAAAGTAATTGTACTTAACAGGTTTTTCCTTTAGCAAAAATACTAATTTCTCTAACATTTTCAATATTGTTTCTTAATTCCTACTTATCCACTCTAAGGAGATAGAAAGTAGAGATATTTTAAATGTATTTGTTTCACCAGCTCAAAAAAAAATAGCACCTAGAGAACATTAATTAATTCAATTTCCTCCAATTGATCAATTAAGTGCTGCTCCTTTTTAATTTTAATTTTTAATGTCATAGTTCAGGCTTCTGTTATATCTTTTCTGTATTCTACCAACGTAACTGTGACCCTGTACGCATTTCCTCCTCATACCAGTATCCATTGTGCACTGTTGCCAGATATATCATGGTAGAGTCAGAGGACTTGATCAAAAATTTCCACTGGCTCTAAACTGTCCACAGAATTAAAGGCTATGGACAGACCTATTAGTCTGATACTCAAGGTCATTCTAAATGATGTCCCAATGCAGCCTTCAAATCTTATACCTAAAATGAACTGCTCCCCCACTCCCCAAGTAATCCTTGGACCCTCCTACCTCTGTGCCTAGCTCATGCCACTCACTCTTCTTAGAACATCTCCCCACATCTACACTGTTCTTTAAGCCCCAGCTCATGAAGCATTGCTTGATTTCACATTCGCAAGACCTTTCTTTGAGTGGTTACAGCAACTAACATATGCTGACTTACATCATAGGTAATGCCATCTTTTCTCCCTATGATCCCAGCATCAGACACACTGCTGCATTAAAAGGAGTTTAATAAATGTTTGCTGAGAGGTGAATAAATGAGGAAAACACATGTCAAGCAGAAGTCTAGGACAATACACAGTTATCTAATAAATCGCTGAATGTAGAAAAGCTCAAATGTATTTCTTTTGCCCAGGGTCTGTTCATTTTCCTTCTTTCTAGAATTCCGACCCTGCCAATCTCTACCTTTACATTCAGCCCCTTAGCAGGCTTCCATCTCACCGGGCTATGCAACTTGCCTCTCTTGCCTCAAAGAATACAGCCCCAGCATCTGAGCACTTTTATTTACTCCTTACCTCTGATTTAGGACATAGCAACTCTGACTGTCATGTGGAAACATTAACTAGCCTATAGTACTTTCACACTTATTAATGATAACAGGGAACTGAGATCATGTGATGAACCAAAATATACAGGTAATTGTAAAACTTGGTGTTAGCCAATGATTTTCACCTCTTAAAACAACTCCTTCATCATGCAATGATTAGCATATTAAAATACTGGTTTATCCACTCCTTTCATTCTCCAATAGCTTCTTGACAAATAGACATAACAGGTAAGCAGCAGAATACAAAAATGATCAATTAATTTGCATAATTTAACACTTTAAAATTTGTAAAATAATTTAAAAATCAGCTGTACTATAAATTAGCCTTATTTTGAAAAATCATGTAAACTCAAAAATCTTACTAAGGCAGAGAGAAAGGAGCAGTGAAGAACTTCAAGATACTAAGAACAGCTGCTTGATTTAATCCCAACACCTTCAAGGGATTTTATGCTTTTTAGGTCCAAGCCAACTTCTGATGAATCCTGTGCTTGTTGGAATGAAGCTCAGAGTGAGATTCCCACGGTAGTAACCTTTTTGGTCTAGATTCCTTGGGACCCCTTCAGGACTACTCAGGAGTAACAGTGGGATACCAGGCTTATTCAGTTGGAGGTGCCTGCAGGTTCTATTTTATTCCCCAGAAATCCCTTCCGGAACCATGGTGGCATCCCCGGGGGCTGCAAAACCATACCAGAGAATTTAAGAATCTCACAGTCAAGAGGGTCTAAAATATGTCTTTATGTTTGCATAATGTAACCAATGGAAAAATGCCATGACTGTCTTCTAAATCAAAAGAATAAGCCAAGGTAATGTCTTCATTAGATGTAGAAAAGGTTACTACATGTGCTTTACAGTTAGAAATTGCTATGATAATCCTATCGTGAAGGATTATGCGAGTAATCCAATAGAGTTTTCGCTATAAACAGAAGGCTTAGGCTCCCATTACAGTTTTACACAACACAAAGGCATCCACTATTCCCTGATTCTATCTGCCTCATATGGACTGTCTTGGAAATGTCATTGGAATCTGCCAAGCAGTTCACCGTTGCTAAATTTTAACAAGAACCAGGCCTCTGATTAGGTAGACAGTTGATGCGTAAAAGGTATAAGTACCATCATGAGAAGAGAGTTGTTCCCAAACAATAAATCAGCCATTCATTCCCTGAATAAATTAATGAAATACAAACTAAGGACTTGACCAAAGCCAAGGACACAAAATGTTTTCTTCATCTTGTATAACAGATCAACGCCTAGTAAGAAACAATACAACGTGTGGAGACAAAATTTCTTCTGGGGTGGGGAAGAGAATGGGGGATGGAGGCAGCTTAATGTAGAACTATACGACTAAGATTTGGAGTCTACCAACGCCATCCCCTACTTCATTTAGATGAAAAATTTAGTCACTATTTACAGCAGTCTTTGGTCTTATAGTTTTCCACATTACTGTGGAGAAAACAGAAAAAGGGTGGGTAGATAGACTGCTCGATCATATACAGTACATTGTCCTTTGACTACATACAGTATTTTTCAAAAACAGGGTATTTTAAAAAACATTCTGCTGTTTCCTCATATTTACTTGTATCCTGCTTTATGGTCAGCCTCAATTGTTCAAGTACAGTAACTCATCGTTTCAACAAAGTGAATGCTTTTCTGACAAATTATCCAGAGTATAATCAGAAGAGAAATTATCTCACTTTATTAGCCGAAACATTGGCCAATGGCCTACCGGAATCTACAGCAATATTCCCGTGATATGCTTAAAGGACTTGAAGCTACTCATTTCTCTCCAAACTGAACAGTTTGGCCTTCTTACTAAATTCTCACTCTCACCCACATTTTCCAAATAAGCTTTGAAGTATAAGACCCAAGACTTGGAAAGTACCAATTTTGGACAATATTAGCAATTTAAGTCTTTACCCATCCCTTCTCTATCAGTTTCTCATGAATAAACTTTAATTCACTTCCATATCCATCAGGGAGGGGCAGGAGGGCAGTGGAATATAATGTCAGAAAGGCTAGTAACATACTTTTAAAATGAGAATTTTCAGTTCAAACCACGGTTTGGTTTTTGTGGGATTTCACTTCCACTGAACAGAAACCAAGTACAGATGTATTTGATTTCTCTTTAAGGGTTGGTTATGGATGAGTAGAAGAACCAGAGAAAATGCAACAGAGAAACACTGAAGCAGTATAGACAAATAAGTGTATCTTGCCTTCCACCGTGGTTTATGACCCTTTTGCATTACAAAAATAAAATGTATAGTATACTGCAACTTAGGCTGACAAAGTAGAAGAGAACCAAACAATTGTCAAAGGTGATCAGCTACTCATATATAGTATCTTACAATTCGAATTAAATGAAGCTGTGAGGTCCTTCAGCTATTAAAAATGTCATCAGCAATGAAGCTAATTTGTGTCTGACCAGGGCTGTTACAGTAAGTGATTACTTACAGATGCCAAGCGCCCCAGGGAACTTTTGCCACCTGTTTTCAATTTTTGGATTGGCAGCCTCACCCTGACAAGCTTACTGGTCTAACACTGGGTTGTGCCATCTGTGGCAATGATGTTGGTACTTAATCAATAGTTTTTACAGAATACCATCTACATTACCGAATGACATTTATTTTGGCTTTTCCCTAAATTCTGCCATTATTTGCAATATACAAAAATAAAATTCCCCGAATGAACTGCATTGTTGAAATGTTACAGCCCTAAATAGTTGCTGAACAAGTCCTGAGTGATACTCTCCTCCAAACCAAACACAGAATTTTAGAAACAAAGGAGATATGAGGTCATCATACTTAATCCCTCATGTACTACAGGAATCCCCTCCACTATCAATCCAAACGATTGACTTCACCTTCCATTTGACCATGCTTACTATCCCACAAAGCAGTCCACGTCTACTTAAACTAGCTGGCAATCATAAAACCCTTCCTTCCATTGAATGGAGACCTTCCATTGAATGGAGACCATTGAATGTGTGACTTCAACTGGCTGATTGTTCTTCTGCCACTGGAAGGACATAGATGAATTCTAAACCATCACCTAGGCCTTTCAAATATTTGAACTAGCCATCGAGAAAGATCAAGTCTCCTGAAGGCTAAATATTCCAAGGTTTTTCAGCTAATTCACATAATATTTGTTCCCTTGATTTCATCATCTTCGTTGTTATAAATCAAATCTATTCCATCGATGCCCATATAAAATCTTTCTCTGAAAACGAACACAATACCAAATAACAGTTTTCACTGGGATGCAGTCTTTGATGTTTCTGAAAACTAAACTGTCACTATAGCCTAAGAGTATATTTACTTTTGATGCATCTTGCTCCATGTTTGACTCTTGTGGGTTCCCCTCCCCTCTTTAAGACAAGAAAGCAAGACCTTCCTTCTCTTTAAGTTGTATTAAAAGCTGTGCTGCCTAACTACCTCAAATTTGTTCAAGATTCTAGGCACTCGTGAGTGAGGTGTTACCTGCAATTATTTTCAGTACACTGACATGTCACTCATGTGTGCCCAGACTCAAACTAATTTTAAGCGGTTAAGTATGCTTTCCACATATTTTTCACATATTTTCTTTCTTCTAATATGTTTATTATTATCATTATAGTTGTTTTCTCTTAATATGCTTTATCTACCTTTTCTAGTTTGAGCATGGACTTTCTTAATGGTACGGAATAAAGCAGGAAATAAATTAAGTGGTTTTCATGGGTTAAAGCCCAAATAATTAAATAGTGTTTTGAGCTCATTTTGTTCATTTATTTGTCTTTTCAAACTCCTGTATTTTTCTGAGTTCAGCCAGACATAATTCAGTTAATTTCCTTTCCTTTCACTTATCTTTGATACTACTGCCATCTTCCCATCTTCTGGATTCTGGATATGTCTTTTAAAAAGGTAGCTCAATATGGGAGACTTCATGAACTCATATTGGTTCCCTAAGTTGCTAATTTTTATTTGACAAGTGCATTTGTGATTTTGTTACCCCAACAAAGCCTAGAATGAAGAGGTTCATAGAAAAAGGTAATGTGATATACATTATACCAAAACATATATGTAAACATTTTTTTTTTTTCCTTTTTAGCAGTAAGGGATGTGATGGTGTCATTATGGTCACATTTAACACAAGGTTGGCTGATCCAAGTGCATATAAAATCCATGCCATAAAATAAAGTCTTGCCATGAGGTTGCCATCTGTTAGCACTGATGAAGACAGGCTGGGATTTATGTCTGCCCAGGCCATTCAGAGCTCCGGAATGTGGCTGTGGATATAGCTACCCCAACACCAGCTGCCACAGTTGCATTGCTAGGTCCTCAGAGCCATTGCCCCAATACTGCCTCCACATTCCAGGCCAGTCTATGCTGGGAAAAATGTGGATACCAATTGTTCTCTTCTCTGGGAGTCCGACTCACCAAGTGTGGGCCTCAGCACAGCTGGGGAAGTTTCAGGCCCAGTGTGGCTGGACTTGAGTGCTAATCTCTTGCTTTTTATTCAATATATTTAAAAGATTAAGGGAAGGCTAATGGAGGGAAGGGAAAGTTGACTAGTAATAAAATGCAAATGTGTATGCTAAATTCAGGAAACAAGAGGATGTAATAAAATAAGCTCGTGTTTCTCCTCAGAGTAAATGTAATACATAAACATAAAATAGAACAAGTCTGATATTTTCTTCTGTCTCTACCCAAAAAGGTACAAATGTACCTGCTGAATAATTACTGACATTTCACTTCCTAATTTATAGTGTCATCGTTTAACCCAAATTATAATATTTATTTCAATATCATATAACTATATAGATCTATCTATCTATCTATCTATCTATCTATCTATCTATCTATCATCTATCTATTGAGAGAGTTATATTACTTAGCTCTGGTTTAATGTTTGTGTGTTTTTTAGTACTTGCAGTTCTATAGTTATATATTTCTCTGACTTGTAATCATGATGGTTACAATGTGATCCTAACAGCCCATCCTAGTTTTCTTTAGTTCAGGAAAATGATTGAAGGTCACTTGTTTCATTTTACTGATATCTAAAAGAAGCATCTTCTAGAATTGAGAATGGGATCTTATTAGTAAGAAGGGCATTGCAAATCCATTTGAAGACTACTGGGATATAATTAAATAGGAACTTCATTCCAAAACTAGGGCACACAAACCCAGTGTTAATAACAGCTGTTCTGGGCATGCTGAGGAATCGGAAGCTAATCATCCTGATTTCTGAGATTCATACACTTAGACACTTTCATTTAACTGTGTAAAAAAAAACCCCATATTTTGCAGAGAAATCTGTGCTCTCGGGGATCTGTGGAGTACAATAATATGCAATGTTTGGCTTCCCCGCTCCTCTGTTTTACCTAAGCCAGGGGATTTGCTGGCACCACAGACATGACTTTATTATTCAAGATGCAGACGTCATGTTGTCTTGGCCATGCGATACCCAAGACATGTGGAAATTACTTGTACTAAGGAATCCCAAGTGATGTGCTAAGGAATTAAGGTGATAAAAAGGTGAGTACAATATGCCTGACTTACATGAGACCAAAGGCACACTTATCTACATTTTCAGTGAAAGTCCAAAAAAAGTTGGACAAGTCTGTACCAATTTTATACAATTGTCTGGGAGACTTGATGATTGTGGTAGAACTCCTTCTCGAAACAGTTCGTACTCTATCTTGAAACTCTGTTGCACTAATCACAGCTACGTTTGGTCGTTTTTTATGTGGAGTGGCAGAAAAATTTCGAGGGAGTTAAATAATCCAATGGATCATCTAGTTTAATAGCACCTCAAGCAAGATGATGTTCATTGTTTTTGAGTAAATGCAAATTATTTAATGTTGCTCTGAAATAAATGCACTATTGTAGAAGAGAGGCCAAATTTCCAAATTTTTCCTTTGCAATAAACAAAAACTCACATATTAAGTATATTTGAATGGGAGATTTGCATGCAGGAGGTTTGTTGTAGCGTGCTCTGAGGAACAACCCTTGTCAAGGAGTAAGGGGAGCAGAGTTAAGCAGAGCGAAAAATTCAATTGTAATGCAGTTACAACAGCGGCCTGGGCAGATCCCAGGAAGAGCTATGGAGCTAGGAGGACCCTTAAGCGTTGTCTTCGATGGAGGCACAGAACCCACTTACAAGTGCCCTTCGTTGACTAAGCACGATGCTAAGTTTTGGAGATAATGGAAAAAAAAAAAAAAAGATGCCTGTTCTCAAGCAGCTCGAGTCCAGTGGGGCAGAAAAACATGCAAGTAAATGATGACACAATGTCGGGTGACCAGTAATTGCGATAATGGCGTATGGCATTGTCCTGGGGGAAGTGCCTGCATAAAACCCACAACTCAGAGGATTTATTACAAAGATACTGCCAGGATGATGTGCATTTATTTATTTTCCCTTTAGTGATAAGCTTTGACTGCTTTTAGTGTATTGCTTCTGTAGACTTTCTGAGTTATTTCTACAGTGATGAAAAATGGAGAGCCATTTAATACATTATGTGGAGGTGGAAAGCTAGTAGTTTGGAAACAATCCAACCCTGAAACTTTTTTTTCTCACAATAAAAGACTGATATTGAAGACCTGAGGATCCTCTTTCTTCCTACGGCTATGCTCACTCACCTAGAAACAAACAATAAAGTCGTAAGACCCTCATGGTGTGCTGACGCCAGCTCCCAGGAATCAACTTGACACATCTCTTGCCAACTCCATTTTCAGTGATGTCCAGTTGGTAGCTTAAAATTGGTCATAGTGGGAGTATTTACACCAAAGAAACAGGCAAATGCTAGAAATCAGGATTGTTTTTGTTCCTCAGAGAGCTGGCTGTTAAACATTTACTGGCACACCGTTGCTTATAACTGATATTATTTTGGCAGTAAAGGTTTCCTAGTGGCCACATTCTCAATAACGAATGAACAGTGTTTGCATTTACACATGCCTAGTTTTAGAATCACTGTAGGTAGAAAGTGAGAGACTTGGCCAGGTTCCCAAAGAACAGGAGATCAAATCAGTTTTCTGACTTCAGATACAACCTAAAACCTAAAGAAACAGAAGCTCGGCTCTAATCAGTGACAATCAAAAGGGCTCTTCAGACATTTCCCATAATATCCCCTGATACCTGTGCCCTTGGGTCAAGTACATCAAATGTCAGATGAAAATAACAGTAATGAAAAGTGATCATAGCCTTTTAGGGTGTAGAGTGTGTTAGTTCTGATTTCAGGAGAAAAGAATGTCCTATGAAATACCTTCCCTGAAAAGTTTGTTTCTGGAATGTTGTGAACCTACTGTATGAGGTGAGTTACCAACACGGAGTACAGAAGAATCTGTAGGAAGAAGTCTCCCAGAGAAAGGGGTGCGGAGGGCTCCGAGCCATAATCTATTACACAATCATGACAGAGAAAAATTTTAAAACAGTTCACAAGTACAGATGGCTGAAGATGTTTCAGTGAAAAGGACAAAAAAAGAGTTAAAAATGAATCCCCTAGAATATGAATAAATCATATAAGCAAATGACTTATTAATGGTCCATCAGAATCAAGTATAAATTAGATGCTATACTTCTCAATGTTGAAATCTGTAGTTCTTAATCTTACAGCTTGCATTCCTTTTGTTCACCAAAAAACCCCATTTTTAAATATCTTACCAAAAACTGCCCAATTTGGTTAATTCTTTTAGCTAAGGTATATTATACAAGCTGAGTTAAATATTTGTGTTTTATTTGAATTTCATTGTGACACTGGGCATATAAAATAACACACTTTTCGAAGTTTACTGGAACAGAGACTCTTCTGACTTAGGTTACCTGTCATGTAATATTCACACCTGCCATCACTCCCATTTCAGCACTTTCCGACCTTCATTTCGGGCAGTGCTTCTTGAAGTGTGGTACCAGACCAGCAGCATCACCTGGACACCTGTTAGAAATGCAAATTCTTGGGACTCACCTTAGAACCACTGAATTAGATGCTAGTTGACAGCCTTACTGTATAATCGAAACTTGCTAAGAGAAGAGAATTTAAATGTTCTCAAAAAAAGGTAAATATGGGAATGATGGATATGTTAATTAACTCAGTAAGGGGGACGTTCTTTCACACTAATATGTGTATCAAATCATCATGTCGTACACTTTAAATATCTTACAATTTTACTTGCCAACTATACCTCAATAAAGCTGGAAAAATTAATAAATATATTTTTTGTATAAATAGTTTATATATTTATATAAATTCGTGTAGAATTTATATTTATATTTTATTTTATACAAATATTTTGTATATTTATATAAATATTAATACAGATTTTATTTATATTTACTATATAAACATTTTATTTATATTTATTATATGTTATATTTATATAAAATATAATATAAAAAATAATATATGTTATAGACTTAAATATTACATATAATATAAATATATTGTATATTACGAATGAATAGCCTTCCTTTGCTGTCTTTACCAGTTAAAGAAACAGTGCTAACTGAGCTTTGCTGACTTGAATGAAATTCAGATTTGGGCCCTGCCTCAGAATTCATTTTGGTCACATTTTATCATATTATTATTACAGATAACCGAATCCCGGTTTCAATCAAATGATCCTGAATCTATTCCTTTTCTCTGTAAGCTCTCCAGAGGCATGACAGCAACCAAGTGCTTTAAATTCAATACCATTTCACTTGCAGTGCTATCCCTTTATTTCTAAAAACAAGTATTTCTAATTTCAGCTACATGGCAGAAAAAAAATCACAATTTATTTCTTTCCACATTTAAACAAACAAATATCTAGTCTCAAAAAGTCACCTCATTGTCACACAATGTTCAGTATCAATTGCTTTGAAAAAAGGTGTAGCAGAGGTGATAATTAGAGCACGCTCTCCGTTCAAGAATGCAGCAATGGCCATAATAGAAATGAGTCCTTTAAATCTGTAGGCAACTGCTTCTTAGCAAGGGCATGATACAAGGGACAATATATTATCATTTTGACGGGCTTCCTAGCACAGTAAAGATATCACCAGTGTAAAGCAATCAAGTTTCAACTCGCAAATCAAGGCAGACCCTGATGAGACAAATCAAATTGACACCTTTCATAGGTCACTCAATGCTTCCCAGAGCAAACATTCCTCCCAGACCTCTCTGTCTTTAATGTATCACCTAAACATCAGCTGCTGGTCCTGGGCATCAATGCCATTGACTTCTTTAGATAAACACCCTCATTGCCAGAGTCAGCTTTGATTTCTTCCATAACTTGCTGTAAATTAACCTGACTTATCTCATGATTTCCAGAACTAATCATGTCATATGACAAGGATTCTTGAAGAACCTTCTTTTGTGCCTTTGGTCTTAATGCAATTTTTGTCACTTTTAATGTATGAGATTTTGCTAATATTTCTTCTCTCACAAAGTTTCTTTAAGACTGCACATACATCAGAAACTTAACAGAAGGCTAACAACAAGGGATTTTCAAGTTACACATATTCAAATGTGCTCGGAGCTCCCTAACAGTCCAGTTGTAGCTTAATATTGAACATCAATGCATCACTATCCTATTTGGTTGTATCATCCTTGCTGATACATTCGGTGAGAATGAATGGTTTGTACTTTGATCTTGAAAATAAAAAGCTTACACAGTATACATTGCTGCTACTGAGTTTAACCACCTACATAACTCAAAGTAATCATTTCATTTAAGGTTCTTCATCAGGGTGCAAGGAAATGTGGAAGTACTATCCATAAACACTGCAGAACTGTGTTGTAAAAACAAACAGAGAACATCCTGCTAACAACAGCTAAGTCAATTCAAACACACTGCTATGCTCCCGTCATCCCCCGCAGCTTCCAGAACTGGTTGGCAATACAGATGTACAACTGAAGCAGAGAGATCACAGCTCAAGGCAAGTAACTTACTGCTGCTCTGTTTTCTAAGGCACTGAACTAGCAGAGGTGATAATTAGAGCACGTTCTCTGCTCAAGAATGCATTGATTTTATATTCCTTAGTCTTCACGGTCAGTGAGCTGTGTACATAGATGATTTTTTCTTCAGTTGATCATGCAAAATGGCAGTTGAGGAGTAATGAGTTGGTCATGCCCCGTGCAAACAGACCTTGTGTGGTAGAACTTTTTATTGTCATGTGGTGGGGAGAAATGTGTACTCTGGCACTATAATTCCTTGGTCAAAATGTAGAAGGGAATTATTTGTTTGGAAAAATATTTCAAGTGTTTGATGGTATGAGTAGAAGTTCATAGGAGTTGGATACCATTCAACTTTATAGGATTAGGAAAGGAGTGTTCTACCTTCTTGAAGAAGACAAGAATTCAAGAGCTTGGAGAACAGAACAGGGAAGGAAAGGAGAGAGAGGCTAGCCAGAACATGAGGCTCCACCTTTACAAATACTGTATGGTTGGAGTACCCCAAAGACACTGCAACAGCAGGCATAACCTTATGTTCGATTGGTCAGTTTTTGCTGCTGCTGTACAAATCCCTTCTCCAAAATTCCCCTTCTATATCAAGTAGTAGGAAAATCATTAAGTTTTGTGTAAGTGGTCTTTTTTTTGGGGGGGTACCCAAACATAGTACTGATTTTCTTATCTATGCCACATACCACACTACACACAAAATATGCAGGAGTAGAACTCTAAAAGCTAGAGACTCAGAAAATGTCCCAGAAATTTTCAGAAATCCTGGCAATTGCTCTGTATTTCTATAGGTCACAGAATTGGGGGTGAACGTATTGAACAAACTCTTCCTGGATCTTCAAGATAAGCAGGTCCTTAAGGGTCTCTTTGGTTTACTGGATGTTTTCCATTCTAAGGAAATCTGGTACCCCTCTGCAAAGTACTTTATAAGAGATACATAGGTTCTCAGTTTACATCTAACTTAGGTTTAGAATGACTAATTTAAATAAAGACCTTTGTGATTCACTCTACTGTGTAGTATATTTCAGATATGATTATTACTAAATTTAATTTCAGTAGTACCAAGGGCACAAGCTATTTCAAAATTTGTAAATTAAGATGTAAGCTCTTAACTCACAGAGACCAGACATTTAATGAAAACCTGGACAAGGTCCTCACTAAGAAAGAAGCCAAAGACACTCAGGGCTATAAAGAGATTGTTCCAAAGCTAGTTGTTTTCCTTGAATCATTTTTTTTAGCAGCTTTTTACCAAAAGACAAAGTTAGATCAATTTCTGATAACAAGTTCTTTGATTTCATTTTCTTTTTTTTTTTTTTATTAGAAATGTGTTTCTCAGCAACATGAAGATGATCATTTTGGGAATCTTTGTTATCCCTTCCTTAAAAATTGTTCAATAATTTTATAAGAAAAAAAGGGTCCATCAAATGGATAGTCCTTAATGACTTATGGAATGGATGGTAATCCTGGGTAAACTGCCTGACATCTCAGGATTAATTTCTTCATTTGTAAAATAAGTGTCCAGTGGGATGATAGCTAAGGTCCAAATTTAGGTTAATTTTTTCCTTCTGTTCAGGTATCAGAAAGAAAAGTAACTTTGCTTCTAGTGCCTCTTCTAATCAGAAACTTGTCTGCAACAGGCCACAAAGAGTGGTTCAATGGTTCACACAGCAGCTGCTGAGGACTCAAAATTTCCTCTGGTGGTCACAAGATTATATGTCTTGACAACCTGGCAAACTGCCAAGGTATAAGCTCTAGGCCAGTTTGGGAGCCTGACTTGAAAAACAACAATAACAAAAATTTTACATGATAGTTATCTGGTCTAGAGTTAAACACATTTTTTTGTGATATCTATTCTCTATACCTAATAGAAAGAAAAATCTAGACTAAATTCTGTACAACAAAAAAGGCAGCTGTGGAACTAACTTCAAGTCCTGGACTACACCACAATCCTTGGAGAAGATGTACTAAATCCTAAATGCCCTGGCCAGTAATATTCCATATACAATTCCAATTAAATTTAGAAAGAGAAGAGTCTGATGACAGAGATGCTTGGCCTTATCGGTTTACTCAATAGCCAAACAAGATATGTCAATTTTCTGGCTTATGTGTTTAGATGTCAAAGGATGGTATAGTTCATAGGATATAATAATTTATTTTAGATCTGTAGGTTTTATTTCTCATAGAAACAATCACATAGTGAGTGATCAGGAACTTTATCTTGGTTCAGGGAGCGTCCAACAAACCCCCTCCTCAGTAACACGGGGTAAGTGTGAACAGTGCCATGAAATTAGTCATCCGTTTCTGTCTTAGACAGTGAATGTATAACAGGACCCTTACTGCTGTAAAATCAAGCTTGATTACACCTTCAGATGATAAAGAAACAGACGACTGAGCTCATCTGCTCTTCTCTATAGGAAATACCAGCAATGTACACAGAAATAATAATTTTCATTTAAGAACATGTGTTAATTCAAGAAGATATTAGATCTAATAGAAAATAAGTTAGACTTCTAGTTAAGAGCTGAGCTGACAAGAGCTGAGCTAATTTAGGTCACACAATCTCAAAAAAAAACAACACAGTCTAAATATTTGATCATCAGGAGATAACCGTAACAAAAGAGTACGTATATTTGCTAGCTTTTCTGGTACCACCTAATATACAGAACAGGTACCAAAATGACATGACTCAACCTCTAAAAAAAAAAAAAAAATCTTATTGTCCAAATAAGTTTCATTGCAAAAATTAGATCTGTATTGCCAGGGGACATATCAACAGAATATAAATTGGTACAACTATCCTGAAGATGATTTGGTAACATGCATTAACATTTGTATACTCTTGATCCAGAAAGGCTATATGTAGAATTTTTACTAAAGAGCAAATCAGATGAATGCACAAAGATGAGTGCACAAATGACTTCATCACCATGTCATTTATATCAAAAACTGGGAAATAATCTACATGTCCTTTACTGGGGTGTGGTCACATATGCTACATGCAATAGTTTCATGTAACATGATACTGCCATAAAAGTGATGATTACATGGGTTGACATCAGAACAACATATTTCCAGCATAATACTGAGTCAAAAAACTTATATAATTAATTCAATGTTTGGAATACAATGTAATCTAAATGTATATATGAAAAACTGTTTGGAAATTTGTGTAGGAAAATATTAAAAGCGGCTACCTCTGGTTATCAAATACACAGGCCTTTTCACTTATACGTATTATACCTTCTATATTTCACATGTTCTTACAATGAGCATTTGCCATGTTTATAGTCAACAAAAAGTCATAAGGAGATCAATATCCCTCTTAAAATGTGGTATGTATCAGTAGTGGACCCTATCTGCTCTAAAATCAATTTTCCTGCAGTCTTACTTGGAAGACTAGAATCAGAGAACTCAGTTGGTTTGAGTTTGCTTCCAAGTTCCTCAAGCCTTAATGTTCAAATGAAGCATAGGTATCTTTTTCACGATGTGTAAAATTTCCGCATTACTGAATTTCATATATTGAGTTGCCCTGTAAGATAGAGGCATTCGTGCCTTACAAATCATTCAAGTGTCCAAAGAGTAGGTAGATATCTAAAATAGCTCTTTAATTAGAAAGGATTATTCCCAGTAGTTCCTCTTAATTACTAATATTTCTTAAGTTTTCACCATCTGCACTATAAAATAGGAGTAAACTTATGATAAAAATATGAGTACTAATGAAATCATGCCACTCTAGAACTTCTCAAAATGTGCCGTATGGGACGGGATCCTGCCATTACTAGGAAACATCACCACTTAAGGCACATACACACTTTAAGAGCTATTTAGATATTCTATTCTAATTCTTTTCTCCATATTCATGACTGTAGAGTTCTTGGACTTAGAGCTTTTTACAAATGTACACTTTCCCCTAGCGTTTACTCTGAGTTATAATATTAAAATGTTTTCGGAATGAAATTCTGGGGTTTGAAAGACAACCTAGGAGACCAACATCCTCCATTTCTCTTCTGCAAAAGTGCAATGGAGAGAAGGGGGGATGTAATCTTTTACCCTGGCATAGCAATGTGACTTGGCCTCATTGAAGAGGGGACATTTCCACAGCAGAAAAAAGTTCATTACTGATGAGTGAGAGAAGAGAGGTAAGTCAAGAAAAGAACTGCTGAGGGGCGCCTGAGTGGCTCAGTCGTTAAGCGTCTGCCTTCAGCTCAGGGCGTGATCCCAGGGTCCTGGGATCGAGCACCGCATCAGGCTCTCTGCTCTGCTGGGAACCTGCTTCTTCCTCTCCCACTCCCCCTGCTTGTGTTCCCTCTCTCACTGGATGTCTCTCTCTCTCTCTCTCTCTCTCTGTGTGTGTCAAATAAATTAATAAAATCTTTAAAAAAAAAAAAAGAACTGCTGAAAGATACTCAAAATTAAAGGATATATTCAATGATAGAGGTGTAATGACATCTAACTTAGGGAACAAGGAGGAGCTATTCACAATACATTTTTGTGTCGATCTGTTTTGTTTTTGAGAATTTATGAAGGGTTTATCAAGTCCTTTCAGAAATAGGGACCTGGGGGAGGGGGCAAGAGAGAGAGAAGACGACCAACAACATTGGCAAAGTGCTGGTGATTATTGGAAGTGAGTGGTATCCCCTTATTCTTGTCTGTCTACTTTCATGTATGCTGAAATCTTTGACAACAAAAATGTTTAATGAAGGGGGAAAAAAAAGAAAGAAATAGGGACCTAGAAACTGCTGCTTAGCTAACTTCAACTAATCACCTGAAACACAGTTTGACAATCAATTTAAAGCACACACAATAGCAGGAAAGCCTGCTAGGAATAGCCAAGAAGACATCTTTCTGCAATTGGGACCCTGCACCCCAGTAAGCTTTTCCCAAGTCCTTTCATCAGTATCCACTGGGTCCCCACTGCATCCAGACCTCTATCCCACACTCATGTTACACTGTACCTAGTTTTTGATGGGCCCATTTCTTAAAGGGTCACAAACTGGCCACCAGCTGGAAGCATTAGAATTACAGATATATTTGGTTTGTCCAGGACAGTGATTTAATGATATGAATTTGAATGCCTTTGTGTGGGACACACACTGCTTGTCTTCATTCTCTGTTGTCGTATGCCTGAACACCACACACAATTCTCTACCTTTTAGGAACCTGAAGGTCTTTGAACTAAGTATCAACTCGAAAGCAGGAACTCTGTCTTACTCCTGTTTGGATTCTCACCACTTAGCATAGTAACTGACTCACATCCGAAATTTAATAAATTTTGTAAATGAATACAAAATAAGAAATGGTAAATGGATCGCAGAAACATAGTGGATGCTGCAGGTTTGAAAAAATAATGATGTTCCTTCTGCCTGGAATGCTCATTCTCTGAATAGCCACAGGTTAAGATTTTGCACCTTCCTTCAGATTAAGCTTAAATAGTAACTTTCCAATAATGCCAGGCCTGAACACATTATATAATACTGTAAGTTGGCCTTACCCCGCTGTGGGCCTCCCCAGGCTTCACGCCCTCCTATCCCCTGCCTGCTTTTCCAAAGTGCATGCTTCCTTAATGATTTGCAATTTATCAAAACATGTATGTGTTGCCTTTGTTATTTGTTACCTGTCTCCCCAAACCTCTAGCTTCTACACTAGAAATGTAAACTCTAAAAAAGCAGGAATTTTCATCTGTCTTGCTTATTGCTGTATTGCAGGTGGCAAGAACAAGTCCAAAGAGACAGTGGGTGCTCAATAAGTATTTGTTGTATTCATTAATGGAGGTGTAAATAACACATGCAGTTGGTGGTGGAGTTTCTTCCCAGGTCTCGAATGTTTTTCTAGAGTCATTCATTCTAAGGCTGCAAGGAGGAAAGGTGAGTAAAGTGTACCACTCATCGTCTCTCCTCAAATTCAAAGAAGATCACATCTAGACACGTGAGAGAAATTGTTGAAAACCAAATATTAAAAAGAAAAGCTTCAAAACAGAGAAAACCAAAGACATTGTTTCCATGGGGACAATGGTAAGAGTGAATGGCACTATCAGAAACCATGAAAGTCAGCTGATAATGCGGCAACATCTTTGATATAAGTGGGAACATATTAGCCAAGATGCTCAATCAAAATATCATAGCTACAGCAAAAGTTAGGCCAGGTAAAGGCATTTTCAGATAAATGAAAGCTGAGAGAAATTGATTCAAGCAGAGCTGCAAAATGAGACTAGATAGAAACTCAGATCTGCAGGAAGGAAAGAAGAGTAAGGAGAATGTATGAAATGATGATAAGAATGTGGATGAATACAAAAATGCACATATATGTATATATATATTCCTCCTTGCATAATTCTTTAAAAGATAATTTAAAGGGAAATAATAATGTATTATTATTTTATAACATATTAAGAAATAAGATACATGACTACAATAACACAAAGAATGGAAGGGGACATAAAAAATATTATTAGGTATTTATATGTAAAGTAATATAATATTCATTCAAATAATTCTACATGGGCTTTGATAAATTATGACTGCATATTGTAATCCACAAAACCATTGAAAGAATAAATAAAGAAGAATAGCTAAAAGCAAATAAAGAGGAATAGGTAAAAAGCCAACATGCCAGAACATGCAAAACAGAATATTAAAAAATACTCAATTAATATGAAAGAAGGAAGAAGGAAGAGCAGATGGGACAAACAGAAAACTAGCAAGAAGCTAGACTTAAGCCAACCATTTTAATAATTTAATTATTAAATTAAATTTAATAAATGTACGAAGCTTCCAAAATTAAATTTAAATGCACGAATCTTCCAAATTAAAAGGCAGATTGTCAGATTAGATAGAAGAAGCAAGAGCCAATGATGTGACGTGTTGTCTATAGGAGACATACTGTACATATACAAACACAGATGACTGCAAAGGAGAAGGATGCAGAAGGACGCACATGGATACAAACGCTGATTTGGTGGAGTTCTATCACTGTCGGACAAAACTGATTTCAGGACTTGGGGTATAATCAGGAATAAAGAGAGGCAACTGCTTAATGAAGATATGGCCAATTCTTTAAGAAGACATAATAATCCTGAGTGCATACATCCCAAATAAACTAGCTTTAAAAAATATGAAGTAAAAAAAAATGACAGAAATAGAGAAAAGAAAATCTAGAATCATCGGCAGAGTTTTAACATCCTTCTTTTAATAATTTTTTAGAACAACTAGACACACATTGATGTTATTGAAGATGTGAATAATCCTATTAAACCAACTTAATTTAGTTGACATTTAAAGAACCCTATGATTAGTAACTGCAGGATATATATATATACTTTTCAAATGCACATGGGCTATTCGACAAGACATCCTATTTGCTGGATATAAAACAAATCTTAAATTTTTCAGAAATTAAATAATTCAGTATATATACTTTGACCACAACTGAATTAATTTGGAAATCAAATATCTCAGGGGTCAAAGAAGAAATCCCATAGGGAATTTGAAATGTTTTAAATGCTATGATAATGAAAATAGAATCCCAAAATTTATGGGATGCAGTTAACACAGAGGGAAATTTATAGCTTTAAGTATTGATTTAGAAAAAAGAAAAGGTGAAATCAATGATGTGAACTTCATCTTAGAAAATGAAGAAGAGAGAAATTAAAACAAAAGGAAAGGGAATAAAAGAATTGTATCCCAGGAAAACCTTTTTTATTTCAATAGTCATATTTGAGAACTTGCCAATTTTCAGATGTTAAGTTTTGTAAAATAGTTAAGTGGATCTTTCTAGAGTTTCAAATGATAATTTAGGGCTGTTCAAAATGTGAATGATACAGTGTAGCAAGTAAACATAGCCAATTAGAAAATTATCGCAGTCTTCGTTTACCTTCTAAATGTACCATAAAAAGAGTAAAATCCCGAGTTTCTACATATATTTGAATGAAAGAAACTTAGCTTAGAGAGAAATGCCAGCAGCTATTAAAAGAGGGACTAACATGTTAGAGTGAGGAGTACTGTAGTTATTAAATGGATATATACCAGGCATTGTATATATGTTGTATTTTGTATTTTTATCTCATTTAGTCCCCCAAATGATTACATATTCTAAGTGCTGTATTACCTTTTACAGATGAAGAAACTCAAGCTAAAAAGTAGTTAATGTTTCATTCAAACTGAAGGCAGTCCTTGGCAAAGGGTGTGTTAGAAATCCTAGGCTTTCTT
>NW_024425675.1:15124281-15242878 GCF_017311325.1 Ursus maritimus
AGTCCTGGATCCTGATGGTGAGAGAAGCAAGGCATGTACTATCAAATGGGGAGGATCTATGAATCTCCCGGGGATCGACTGGGGGGAATGTAGTGCAGTTTGCTATGAAATCAAGGAAGGGAGGAATGAGAAGCAATTATAGTCTATCAGTGAAGAGAAGGTCCACACAGAACCTCATCTGGGCTTGAGGAAGTTGGCAACGGAGAATTCAAGATTTTTGAGCAATAATACAATCACACATTTGCTTTAGGAAAAGTGTCCTGAAGGGCTGGAAGAACAGGAGAGTCAGTGAAGGCATCCCTCAAGTGAACTACCCTTTAAGTAGGACAAACTAAGTAGACCTGAGAATTTTGACTGCTTAAATTGTGACAGGAACATGTTTTTCAATCTTGTATCTGATTTAATATAGTTTGAAACAACTTCATAACGTCTATCTGTTGTCTATGACAGCAATCCGTATTAAATAGCATGCTGAAGTTAAATCAATAAACCAAACAGAATCCCCAAGTAAGTTTTTAATTCTAACTTCTTTAAATTAAATTTAAAACAAATCCATGTAAGTAAAGTTTTACTGTGAAAATTGAATTAAAGCTCATAGTATGTTTTGCCCTATACAGACAACATAGAATACAATTGGAACATCAAAAATCAGATGTCAGATGCAAGTAATAAATTATTCCATTCTACAAGATGCAAATCATAGGAAACATCTGAATGGATATAGTATACTACATGCTTGTTCCTAGGTTTTCTCCTCAAATAACATGTACAATCACTTTAGCTATCTATTGTTAAAGATTGGCTTAGAGGAGAATTTCATTCAAAATGTTAGTAAGAATAATAAAGGATAAAAATGTACCAAGTTTTGTCTTCAGGTAATAGTGTAAAGGGGCCGATAGAGAAAATCAATCCATATGCAAGGGTTGGTATATTTTTTTTATTAACTACCTTCAAAAACATTGCTTTAAAAGATAAGTCCATATATTTTGCTTAACTGAATCAATTGTGCTTTCTTAAAATTATTACATTAATAATCCCTGCCTGTTCCAATGTCCGCCTATTCTGTCCATTTTTCATCAGAGTCAGCCGGATTTATATCGCTTGCTATAAATTACTGCCTCTAAAGACTTGGGTCAAGCTTTTAACGTGATTTAAATGCATGCTTCTATCACCCCTCCCAAACTTCTCAAAGTTACCAGCTTCCTTTTCTGGACTCTTTGAAATTAAAAGACAATCACCAAGGCTTGAAAGAACACCATTTCGTCAACAACACAAAGTGCATTTGCTTTCATAGTTAAAAGAAAAAAAAAATGCCAGCTTTGTTTTCATCCTATACCAAAGATGATTTATAATAAAAATTTTAAATCACTCCTAGAGATCATTTAGAGCATGATGGTTATAAACTCCTTTAAGAAAAGTAATCTCAGTGTTTGAGAAAGATACAAGATTGACACCTCTGAAATTGAAATTTGAAATATCTTTCCCCTTCCAATCTTTCCATTTTAAACCAAATCCAGAAGAATCCACTTGAATGCTAACACTTTGAGACTGCTGTATGTTTTGAACTTTGGTCCAACTGTAAATGAGATTGGTATTTTTGATAGACCTGTTTTTTGTTTTGTTTTATTGTTTAAACCAAAAAATAGAAGTTATCTCTGATTTCTCCTGATGCCTCAGTCTCCATTTCTCTACACACCCTTCACCCCTAACTTTCCAGGGTGCATGCACTCACACTCACACACCCACAAGCACCCACACCTAATGTTTCAACAAGTTCTATGGTTCTGCCCCCAGTATCTATCTCCAATGCTTCCACTTCTCCCCCCTCCATTCCACAGCCCTTGTCCAAATCACCAGCACCCTGTCCTGAGTTTCCACAACAATCGCCATGGTCACTCTGTTCTCACTGTTCTCTCCTTACAACTCATTTTCTACACAGTGATCTAAATATTTAAAAATGTAAATTGTATACTGTTATTCTGTTGCTTCCATTCACCATTGACATTTTTCAATGGCTTTCCATTGGCCTCTAAGGTCCTGACTAAGTTGATCACTGACTCTCTGGTATGACCTAAGATCACTCTCATCCTTCTATACGCTCCAGTGATGTTCTGGTCAATGCTTCAGGTCTAGAGTCCTCTTCCGGCTCTACCTGGATGTTTCATATTGATCATACATTTCCTTCAGCCCACTCCCATCAGTACAGACAAGAACAGGCGGATCTGTTGAAAATTTGTCCTTATGTTTCAGTCTTGTTCCCCTCTGAGAAAATCTGAAGCGAGTGACAACTAGCCAATTACTCTATGGAATTTACTTACCACTCAGTATTTTTCTAAGATAGCTGCTTTCCTAATAGGTGCACATGTGCACAGGTCCTTTCAACCCCAGCAATCATAACACAAAGTCATACAGAGAATGTGTCCCTCTATATTTCTCTGACCCAAACATGGAGGCGATGCTTTTAGTCTGGAATCCTCTGGGGTTTTGCCTGCTAAATGGAATTTCCTATATTTCAATTCCCATTAGTTTCATACAGCCAAAGATTGTTTAATTTTAGCTGAACAACTTCTGGTTTGGTTTTGAGATCCTGTGGGAGAAGCCATATTGTACTTATTCAATAAAAGTTGAGTAAATTTAGGCAGTTGATTATCATGAGTTATGTAAGGGTCATAAGAAATTGGTGTCGTTTCCTGGGAAATTAGCAGTCAGTCAGGTGGTGGAAAAGCTGACTTAATAAATAACTCACTTTATGGCCCGAACAACAGCTGTCGTGAAGTACCCAAGCAGGCCAAGAGAGATCTACTGGACACTCGAGTTTATAGACATGTTCTCTTGCGACTTGTAAATTCTTCCATTTGAATCAGAATCTGATACTAAAGAAAATATCAAACAAATTATGCTACGATCCCTAGCAGAGATGTGACAGAAGAGAAATAAGATTTTTTAAATAACAAAGTATCATACATTATTGACTAGAATTTAAAATCACATGTGTTTCAAAATAAGATAGAAAGCTTCAGTGAAAACTCTATCTCATCAGTCAAAGCTTGTGTTCTACTCATCAGTTCTGTTCAACCTCCTTTTTCATTAGGAATATTGTAAGAGACAAAACTCAGGTATGTAAAAGTTTAGGGGTACTTTCAGTACTGGCTCTCAAGATCTCTGAATTGGATAAGCCACTAAGAAGTGTGCGCGTGCGTGTGTGTGTGTGTGTGTGTGTGTGTTTATTGCAGTCTGACTATAGGAGTAAAAGGAGCATACATTATCACTCATCTCTCATACTGACAACAATGAGCCCAAACCGACAATTTCTAAATTCGGAGAAAACAAATATTAAATAAATATTAAATGGTGACCGCTGAAGCACTTGCGTGCAGGGTGAAGTTAAATCTTTACCTACAATATCATACAACAGCAAATTCAGCAGACTAATGCCCTAAATCATAACTATAAAAAGGAATCATTGTCAGTTGCATATGTTTCTGAGAAATCATAATAGGGCTTGTTTTAATGGGGCAGTAACGTGCAGGTAAAGATTCTTATTTTGCTGTAAAAGTTGAGGATCTTGTTAAAGAGTCATTCATTCAGCAAAAATTTATGGAGCATTTAATATAAGCCAAACACCAATACTATGGCACCACAAGATATTTTTCAAAAGAACTGGTTACAGAGCTATGTGTTTTGTTCTTAATGAAGACAGGTGATTGTGAACATGGATCCGAGTCACTGAATTCGTCTCTAGACCAAGGTGCTGAAGCAGGCTAAGATGGTTTAGCTAAACACTACCAAAGAGAGGTTTGTGCTCACATGTACAGTATATATTCCATATACATCCATATATATTCAATTTTGAAGCAATCACTTTATAGTCTGCATAAAGTAAAATTGTTTAAAAACTGCAGGCGTGTGGTATTCCAATAGAGACGGTAGTGTGTACATGGGGTTGGCGGTGCGGAGGAACAGAGGGAGAGAGAACATCTTCAGCAGGCTCTGTGCCCAGCATGGAGCCCGACGTGGGGCTCGATGGCACGGCCCTGAGATCATGACCTGAGCCAAAATCAAGAGTCCATCACTTAACCGACTGAGCCACCCAAGCTCCTGTTAAAGTATTTACTTATTAACCTTAGGAAAGACTCTGTTCGGTTTTCTAGATTCATGATGAAAATGTCAGAATGGTGCTACACCCCATTTTTTCCTGTTTGGGGAATCTGAGTAAGTGAAGATCGAATACAAGGAAGTGTGTTGGATAAGTTCTGATCAAGGTCGTTCTCAGGGAAGCACAGGATTGTAGAGATAAATGGGTATGCAGAAGAGGTTAAATTCAAGATATTACTAATATCCAGACAAAAAGTGTTAGAAACTTGGCCTCTGCCTCCTCACAAGGTTTTAGCTCAACTCTTATTTTTTTTCCCCTTACCTTTAAGCTTATATTTGAAATACAAGCAGTAAGTCTCCCAACCAGTTTCTTTGCTTTGAACTCTGTCTCTCAGAAATCTATTCTCAATACATCACCAAAATGATCTGTGAGACAAACAAACATACAAAACTAGTCATTTCTGTCACTCCTCTGCTCTAAGTCCTCTGGAGGCTCCAGGCTCACTGGGGAAAAAGCCTTATTTGGAGAGTCTCCTCCAGGAGCTCCCCCCCTCTCCAGTGAGGCCAGCCTCCCAGCTGGTAGCCGGATCCCTGCTGCTGTGTCCTGTACTCACTCTGCTCCAGCCACACCAGCTGCTTGCATTTCTTGCACAGGCTGCACCCATCCTACTCCCTGAAGCTTTCGTACTTGCCATTTCCTCTTCCTGAAATGCATTTCCCCACATAATCCAGCTTTCTTCAGATCTCTCAAAGTCACTTTCTCTGTCATTGATCTAAATTTTCCACCCTCTGTCCAAGTGCCTAGTTCTCTTCCCCGCTTTACTTGTTCCTTGCCTCACCCTTAGGACAGATCACTCTCTAAGATACTATCTGTTTTCTTTTTTGTCTCATGTTTTAGCTGTCTCTAATTTGTCTAATATTTTATCTTACGAGGCAAACTGCATGAGGGCAAAAACCTCTGCCTGTTTTGATCACTGTATTTCCCCAGCGCGTAGCATATAAGAGGTTTTCAACAAATATGCGTTAGGAGGGAGCGACGGAAGGAAGGAAGGAAGGAAGGAAGGAAGGAAGGAAGGAAGGAAGGAAGGAAGGAAGGAAGGAAAGACGGAAATATCACTTTAAAGAATTTCTCCTTCCATTTCTCACTTTGGTCCCCAAAAGTTGGGTTATAAAAAATGTTTCAGTCTACTGAACATGGTTAAAATGATCAATGCATCTTCTATGACTCAGTTAATGGCCAACAGGACACATATATTTATATATATATACTAACTCTTATTTAACATGTGTTATATAACTGCAGAAAGTGAAATGTTTCTATTTACCACATTTATATTTAGTAGTTCAATGTGTATGTAGACCCACTTACAGAAAAGTCTCTAGTATCACATTGAATTGTCATTTTCTATTAGTCACATAGTAAATCAGACATATTAAGAAATGAGGATTCTTTTCACATCCTAATATAAGTACCATTCCTGTTATTTTATTCTCATAACAGTACCGTGAAATGTTAATCTCATTACCACATTTCAACTGAGGTTAAAGGTACATCTCTGATTTACCCCCGACTGTTCGTATTAATTGTTTTAGTTTTTCTCTGCATCTAACCTCATGTGCTTATGAAGACACTCAGATACCTCTGCTCTGACAAGCGCTGGAAAAATGATCAGGCAGAACTGCTGTTAATGCTTTCATTTCTACATATCAAAATTTTTTCCCACTTGACTAATATTAAAGGTCAAATTTTCAACTAGCCTTCACACACTCAAAGAACTAGTATTTTGACGTGTAGAATGCTCCTGCAGAAATTCACAATCTCCAAGAATGAATATAGTATATTCTATCCATTATGAACAGCTTCATAATGAAGATATATAATATATGTATATTATACTTTATTAAATAATAATGCAATGCTTTATACTTTTAAAAATACAAGAGACATAGGCAGCAGAATTTCTGAAATAATAACAACCATTATTTGTTTAAGGTAAATTCTTTTATAATTAACATCTTTACATAAGAAAAGAGAAGTTAGGAGAGGTTAAGCGTGGCTCAAAGCCACGGAAAGTCTTTAACTAACAAAGCTGGACTGCACACTCAGGTCTGTCTTTCTCTAGAGCTCAGAGCATTAGTTTAACCACCACACAATGACAGAATTTTTCTGATTCCAACCACAGTTTTCCACTGAAACGATCAAGCATAATTTATAGAGAAAACTATTGGCCATAAATGGGGATGTGGAGCTAGCAATGGTTGGTCACAGACAATCACTCTGCAATGCCATCGTCCACCTGCTTGCTTTTAAGATCTTTGTTTATATTTTTTTCCATTTTCCCTTCATTGGAATTTGAGAAATGACATCAGGAGAGGGCTGGGACAATAGGAAAGAGAAGACATTTCTGTTCATTGTTAGCCTCACTCAAGGCTCTGATAAATAATACGTAGAATATTCGAACCCTTCAGTGTGTAACACACGCAAAGGATATTTTAGGGTGCTAATTGTATGAAGAAATGTATCACAAACTGTCAGCCGTGAACTGAAAATTCATTTCACAAGAAGTTTTTGAATAAGCTTATTTAACCATTTCAACCTTTAGCATTTTTAAGTGCCTACACGGGACACAATCATTTAATTATTAATATGGGTAATATAGCCTCTGACTTCAAATACCTTACTGAACCCTTAATTTCACAAGACTCAGGTCGACAGTTAAGTTCAGTGATTCCACAAAGATTTAGGGACATCTATAATAAACAATGTACTTTTCTAGACCCTGAGAAATATAAGCAAATACACGAGCAAATATGAATAAAACCTAGCCATCCTTTAAAGGAGCATTTAATATTAATTTTGATAATAAAGTAAATGCAACTACGAACTACAGCACAAGTTACAACTTGATATAAAGCAAAACACTAGAGTTGCACCAAAAAAGAGAGAGAGACAAAAATGACCTTGAGGGGACTGCAGAAAGTTTCTGGTGAAGAGGCAAAATTAGTGCAAGATACAATAGGATGGGTAAATATTTTCCAGGAGGAATTACACATATAACATTAGCAAAGTGTGGTAGCAGTAAAGCACAAAATGTTTTTGGAGAAGGCAGATACCTAATTATCTGAAGTATCAGTGAGTACAGGAAGAAAGCCAAGTCATAGAAAAGTCCAAGACCCTTGCCCGGGGACATGGAGCTAGTTTCTGGGTCAGGATTCAAGCCTAGTAATCTAGGTTCAGAGTCTGTTTTCACAAGTGTCACACTGTACAACACCATATTCGTTCTCTATTACTGTAAGAGAGTACCAGAGACTTAGTGGCTGAAACAACACAAACTTCTTAGCATACAGTTCTGGAGGTCAGAAGTTCAAAATGAATGTCACTGGGCTAAAATGAAGGTTTCTGTAGGGCTGCATTCCTTCTGGAGGCTCTAGGGGATAATTCCTTTTTTTGCCCTTTCCAGCTTCTAGAGGTCACTTGCATTCCTTGGCTCAGGACACCCTTCTCCATCTTCAAAGCCAGCAGTCTGGCTAGCATCTTCAAATCTTTCTTGACTCTTGCTCTCCTGCCTCCCTCTTTCACTTACAAGCCCCCTTGAGATTACACTGAACACATCCGACTAATCCCAGATAATCTTCCCACCTCAAGGCTGCTGATTAAAAAACTTCATACTTAATTCTTCTGCAAATTTACTTCTCCCTAGCCACTTGACATAACGTAGCCACAGGTTCTGGGGAACAGGGTGTGGACCTCTTGGAGGAGAGGAGTACTCTGCCTGCCCCAAACAAGATATTAAATTTGGCTAGAGCAAAGGGATAGAGTGGAAGCTGAAACTGAAAGAAAGGTTATGGACAGTACCGAATATTAATGAATTTAGACTTTTTTGATGTAAGCAATGAGAAGTCTCCTTCCCCCAGCCCTGCATGATCAGAACTACTTTTAGAAGTTAACTCACTCAGGCAGTGGTATATAGAATTAGTTGAAGAGTGAGGTGATTGCAAGCAGGCGATTCAGTTAGCAACCAGCAGATTGAGCTGAGCTGCCTTGAGAAAATTCTCTAATACCACAACCGATTCATGATGATGCTGACAGTCTTTTCAAAATAGAAAGCATTCTGCCTGATCCAATGCTTATCCTCAATCAATGGGTGGAGGGAATTTGAGCAGCAGACTGTATTAGGTCCAATTTGAATGATTGTTCTCTTTCATGGTCTTGTCCAAAATTATAACACTGGGTTTGAAAGCTGGTGTGAAAAGACATTTCCAGTCCTCTGGAAACCTTGTTCAACTCAACAGCATAATATAAATCTTTCATATCTGATTGGAGTGAATTAGAAGCTTTGTCGCACTGACTGAAAGTGGTTTGCTGGGGTTAGATACGGGCTTTTCTCACACCACAAGTCTCCGTTAATTCATCCATATCAATGGGCAACTGAATTTGCTCTAAGCATCCGAGTGCTCTTGTGAAGCCCAGGCAAGATGACAGGGCAACGCTGTGGAGTCCTTTGCAAGTCAGATGAACCTGGAGACAATACAGATCCCAGAACTAAGTGCTCGTAGCCAAGGCTTTCGCTAGTACTGCAAGTCTAAAAGCCATCCTCCAGTTCCATCAGGGCTGCAGGAGGAAGAATAAAAGACCAAGGCCAAGGGAACTGAATCCAGGCTAGTACGGCCTTGGCAATGCTGAGGGTCGGTGAGTGTTGCCAACATGGCATCCACTTCCAAACAAATTGAAGGTTTGCAGAATGGGGATAATGCCTAATCACCAGTGCGACTGCATGACTTTAGTCGGCTACAAGCACAGCAAGATTTTTTAAATAGTTTCATCAGATTCTCTTGTTAGCCACACGGGACACTGACAGAAATACAGGCCCCCCAGTGATGAGCCTCACAGTACAGTTGGTAGGTCAGCAGATGAAGCCCTGAAAGAGCAAACAAGACCACGAGTATCTATCTTGACGAGCAATATTAATATAACATTCACTACAACACACAACAATCTAATTATGTGTCTCTTTTTTTAATGAAAATTTGCCAACCACAGAAATTAACAAGAAATACATATTTCAAATATTTAATAGCTGAATACCCATGTGCATTAATACAAATTCTGAAGGTTTCACGTCAGAAGTTGGGGAGAAAGAGGTTCTTAATCTAGATCTTATTTCCATCTCTTTAAAGTACAAAAAACAAAGGAATGTGATGGCTTCTCGGTGGAATTTTACCACCATTTCTCGATTTCTCTAGAGGATATTTATTACTACCAGGCTATAGGAAAATCCCTTGAAAGAAATTTTAACTGGAAAAAAAAATTCTACGTTTACTGGAAAGCATATCACACCGATTTCAGGTTTATGAGAATGGTATTTATCTTAAAATTATAACTCTAAAATCCTTCAAATCACCATCAAATTTACTACGTAGCTACTTCTGCATAACAGCTACCAGAAGGTTGAAAATAGGCCACAAGTTTTTAGAGGAAAATGGTTAAGAGTTAATATCCACCCATTATAATGGTGCAGAGGGTACGTTCTATGAAGTGTGGCAAATGATTCTCCCGATGAACAATGGACAGCAAAAGTCTCTCTCCTCCAGAAAGAAACACAAATCACCTTTATTACTACCTTCTCTTTCAAGTAAACAAGTCACTTAAATAACTCATTTTCTGGGGTGCCTGGGTGGCACAGCGGTTAAGCGTCTGCCTTCGGCTCAGGGCGTGATCCCGGCGTTATGGGATCGAGCCCCACATCAGGCTCCTCCGCTATGAGCCTGCTTCTTCCTCTCCCACTCCCCCTGCTTGTGTTCCCTCTCTCGCTGGCTGTCTCTATCTCTGTCGAATAAATAAATAAAATCTTAAAAAAAAAAAAAAACCTCATTTTCTAAGGATGGGTCAATTGGATTTCATAGTTCTAAAAGGACCAGATAATACTTTTCCTACTCAAAGAATTTCTTTAGATAGTACTGTACCAGGAAGAAGGGGGAAATATTCGGTAAAACTAGGAAGAAAGCCCAGTGACACAGGGAGCTTTGTTTGGTCTAATATTCTAGAAAGCATAGCAATTTTCTGCTTTAATAGATCTTGACCAGTAAACTAAAGCTATGCCAATAGCATATGGCAACGCTTAGGCACTAAACCACTCTAGGGAATAGATCTTGTGTGACGGCTACACCATTAAGAATTTTTTGTCCTGGAAGAGGGGAGAAGCGAGCTCTCTGTTGTCTTGTTTCTGGGAGAAAGATGGCAAAGAATTCCTGAGCACGAGAAGCTTACAATATTTGTCTAAGATTGTATAGAACACTGGATGAAATGTTCAAATTCAACAGCCCTTAGTGTAAAGATACGTGCTTATTTTGAAAAAAGATCCTATTATTACAAAACACCTGTAAGTAAGAAAAATGCCCTATGAAATGAACCGGCAGCAAAGCAAGGCTAATTCTGTATTATTCTGTGGTTAAATGTGTAATTGTGTAATGACTGCGTAGTTTGGCTGTAGCTCCCTCTGTTTTCTGAAGGTTTTCAAGCCATACACTGAGTTTTAGCAACTCTTCCAGTCAAGCAAGCACATAAGGATAGAAAGGAAGCCAAACTTAAAGTCATTATAGCATCTGTAAGTAACAGCACGAAAAAGAGGCTTTTTTAAGGCAGAAAGATTACAATTAATCACCAAAATACGGATTTTGAATTAACTGGAGATGTAATTATTCATAATATGCATCTCCTTGTTATTACAGGTTGCTTTGACTTTCCTCCTATAAATATTTAAATTAATATTTAGATAACTTAGGATGAAACTATATGATCTACATTGAACTGAATCTGAAAAAATAGAAGATTAGACTTTTCTTTGTAGTATTTTTGGAGAACCCAATATTAGGTTAATGAGAAATGCTTTAAGTCATGTAAACAGTACATGGAAACTACGGAATTTGCCTATCATAAGGAAAATTTACAGAGTTGTTTAATGCAAACTCCATCAGACAGTACTCAGAATTATTAGGAGAAACA
The DNA here is from genome assembly GCF_017311325.1 of Ursus maritimus. Classification (NCBI taxonomy): domain Eukaryota; kingdom Metazoa; phylum Chordata; class Mammalia; order Carnivora; family Ursidae; genus Ursus; species Ursus maritimus. The sequence continues at coordinate 15,135,380 of NW_024425675.1, forward strand.
ATTACAAAATAGCAAACGAGAATATTCTGCCTTTTAAGGCACAGCAGAAGGTATGCTATCATACTGCTCAGCACACCGCATGGTATTCCACAGCTTTTACCATCTGGACAATCTTTCCTTTTCAACAGCATTGCTTTTCAACAGCACTTCTAATATTTCAGTTTGAGTCCATTTATTCTTTCTCTGGCCTTTGGAAAAGATAGAGAATGGTTGCAAAATTACTACAAATTTACAAAATAGCGACTGTGGATAGTTATTAAATCTTCCCCTTCGTTCCAGATAAATAACACCAGGGCTTTATGCTTTTTCTATTCAACTTTTCAATCACTTTGGAAACTCTACTCTAAAACCAAAGTTCTTATTTTTCTAAATCTCAAAGGCTGGAAACAAACACAATACAAAAAAGGCCTGATTAGAGAATGGATGTACTTCATCTTATGAAAGGTAAAATAGATATATTTGGTTGAAGTGAAATGAGAAGTACTCAATATATGTCAGTAAAATCTAAAGTTACAGAGTTGGGGGTGGGGAAGGGAAAGAAAGATAAAAGAAAATCTAAGAGGATGAACCCATGGTTGCCATGTACATTTTCCCAAATGAAAGATAAAGCTCTGTCATTTTCATAGCCGTGAAAGGCATTCTTTCTTCAGTAAAGATGTTTAAAAGGATAACCATGGTTCGGGCATCATCTAATTTCAAGGAAGACTCCCATTTGAGTTGGCTTAAGAGAAGATTTTTAAAAAATGAATTTCTAATAAACATTCAGTACTGTGCTACATAACCCAATATGGCTGGTTCTCCAGAATGACTGGAACCCAGAACTGAAAAGCCAGTAAGGCTTCAACAAAAGTCTCTGCTTCTTAGTTTCTTTCTGTCTGCAGAGCAGCTTCTTCTGCTCCAAGAACTACACAATGCCACCCATAGCACCTGCATTCACGGGGACAGTTCAATATATGAAATTAACTTTCTGTCACAATTCCCAATTCCGGGGGAATGGCTGTGAGTGGCCCAGCTCTGTCCAGGGGCTGACTTGTGGTTGGTGCAGTAGAGAGGGCAGGGCCCAGCCTGTACAAACTGTTGGGTCGGTGCCCACTGCTGCAGTTCACGGGCAGACACTTGGGTCGAGCAGCACAGCACAGAGATAGCACCCTGATAAGAACACATTATCTCTACAAAGTGAAAATACAGAGCAGATGCACGCAGTACAGGCTTTATAAATCCAGCTACCTTGAAACTTATATTCTCTGGGAAGTGTCTTTGGAAGTTCACATATCTAGGAATCAGGAGCATTTATTTTTGAAATAAAATAAAGCGGGGCATGGGCATTCTGCTAGAGATCAAGAGGCCTGTGATATCACCGCATGCTTTGTAAATTTGATCAAATCCTGTTTGATTTTGCTTTTATTAGTTTATTTGCTTATAAAATTAGAAATCTGACCTCTTATTGCTCTGAAAGTCTTTAGGCCTACAAGTAAATAATATTAGCACTCTATTTCATAGTGTGAAGCCAGCTCCTGAATCGACAATGGGATAATTTTTAAGTGCTAAATACACTCCATATCCCAGATATATCTCAGGTTAGAAATAGTCAACATTTACAAGTATGAGAATTTAAAGAAGTATTAACAACTACTCTTTGACAGAACTGTTTCCAATAAGGATTTTAATTCTAAGGCCTCTTGGTCTCATAAATTCTTGTTAAATTTCAAAAGTACCAACATGTCTCAAATTGTTTTATTAAACTTTAAGAATCATAGGCATGTTTTTTATTTATAATAAATATAAAATGCAGTGAAGTTAATTTACAGAATCAAAAAAAGTAAGTTTGAGAATCAATTTAATTTCTCAAACTTAGGAGGGAAATTATTAGGGAGAATAAGAGAGGGTGAAGGAGGAAACCAAATCAATACAGGCACTGTTTCCTTCTTCCATACATGCTTAAATACTGGTAAGACCTAAAGAAAAGGGGGGGACACCTGGATAGCTCAGTTGCTTAAGTGTCCAACTCTTGATTTTGGCTGTCATGATCTCAGGGTCATGAGATGGAGCCCTGCATGAGGCTCCATGCTCAGTGTGGAGTCTGTTTGAGATTCACTCGCTCCCTCTGCCCCTCCCCCACTTATGGTCTATAAATAAATAAACAAACAAACAAACAAACAAACAAGTCTTAAAAAAAGAAAAAGACCTAAAAAATACAACTACATAGGCTGGAGAAAATTTAAAACCTATGAAAGCACAATTATTTTCAGAAAGCTATTTTAGAAGTGGTTGAACATTCAAAAGGCTTTTTCCCTCCCACAATTAAATAAGCTTTTATAAGTAAAGAAACGTATGTACCTACCCAGAGAAAGTATACACTGAGGGAATTACCTGTCTTGGAGAATTCAAATGAGAAAAAAAATATTTATTCCATTACTATCCAGTTTATTGAGGCTAACAAATTTGTTTTAAAGGGATAAATCATGCAAATAATTTCTTTAAATCTATGTAATTTTGAATATTAGTGTGCATTTAAAACTCATAACCTCCCAGCATTTTTAAAACTTTACCAGAAATATGTATTTCCAGAGTCTAGGCATCTTAGTAGAAATCATCTTATAATATTCAAAGTTCCTCAGTTTATTTTAAATGAGGTAGATCCCCCCAGAATGTAGTTATTAATATGGTATCAAACCATGTTATTTTTCAAACTCCCATTTTCAGGATTAGTTTTATGATAAAAAGCTCTGCTCTTGAGAATCTTTTACATGGCTGTATTAAATCACCTAAATTCTTTCCAACTACTGAAAATTATTAAAATTTAATTTTATTAAAACCAACTTGAATATATATATAAATATACATATTACATAAAATGTCAACTGTACCAAGGTAATTCTCTCCCTGCCTCAGCATTCCAAGTCCAAATAAGCATCTTTCACATTTTAGAAGTTACAGTTGGAAAAACAGAATTCCCTTCACGGCTCAAACACATCCACACTTTCTGCCATTTGTGCCACATTTGTCACATTTTGCCCAACAGAATGTTCTAGTACAACCTTATAAATATTGGGTCTTTTTCAGCCACTGTATTGCTTTCTCCCTCCCACATATCATCATGTAACATTTCTTCCAAAGAAAATAATGGTGAGGAGAAAAATTTAAACCTCTTTAACCCCTTTAAACCCAACTTTTTGTGAGCTTTCCCAGTTATAAAATCTCACACATAAGTAGGAAATGAGAGTTTTAAAGTGTCACCAGATAAATCCTGGAGCTGTAATATGTATATATTTCCTCTTGGGAAAACCATGACCTCAAATGCTAATTCAATGAAATTCAAATATCATTGAGAAAACTCTTTGACCAGGGGTTGCCCTTTATCAACAGATAGGACTCTCTGGGATTCCTTCTTTTAGAATATTTTCTCTAGATGGTCCTTCCTTCCTGGAGGGGGACAATCTATCACCCCAACCCTAACCTGGATCCCAGGTCACTGCCAACATTGCTTTACACTGTTGAAGTCCTATTCCAACTCAACTCAAAAACTGCTGTTTCACCTCATTAATTACAAAGTTCCCCACACAGATAATCCCAGACAGGATGCTCGAATGTGCTAATTGGTTAATTTGTATTATTCAACAAATCTGCACCTTTTAATCTTTGGTTCATTTGAACCTTCTCAGCCACTAGAGCAGGAAACCTTGAAATCTTTTTTCAATCCCACTTTTTGAAGTATTTCTCCTTTGCCACTGATACACAACCGGCTCTGAAATTCAGCAAAGTCTACCTCTGTGTACTTTTCATATCTATTCTCTCCTTGCTTTCCATTTGTGCTGGTTCATTGTATGTGTCAACTTGATTGAGTGAAGGGATGCCCGGAGAGCTGGTCAAAGGTTGTTTCTGAGTGTGTCTGTGAGTATGCTTACGGAAGACATTAGCATGTGAATCACTAGACTGAGTAAAGATCTGCCCTCACCAACTTTGGTGGGGCACTATTCAAACCAGTGAGGGTCCAAATAGGAAAAAAAAAAGCAGAGGAAGGGCAAATTCCCTCTCTCTTTTCTTGAGCTGGATGTTTATCAGAGATCCTAGTTCTCAGGCTTTTAGACTTGGAATGAATTATATCACCAGCTTTCCTGGTACTCTGCTTGCAGAGGGCGGATTGTGGGACTTTTGGGCCACCACATTCACGTAAGCCAATTCCTTCACTGACTCTATTAATCTCTTTCTCTGTCTCTGTGTGTGTGTATGTGTGTGTGTGTGTGTGTGTGTGTGTGTGTGTGTGTGTATTTTATATATATAATATATATGTATTTCTTACTGGCTCTGGTTCTCTGGAGAACCTTGACTAATACACTGTTCTCACTGCCACTGCCCTAGTTAGGAATATCGTTAAATCCTATCAGAACAATTGCAAAGGACTTCTCGAGGAATATCTGGATTCTGTTTTTTTCGATTCCAATTTATTACGCACACAACTGCCAGTTTAATCTTTCTATTACCCAACTCTGTTACAACACTCCCCTGATAATCAACTTTCATTTACTTCTGCTTGCCTACCCCACGGAGGCCCATCTCTGAAGTTTTATTTCAAGGCCATCCACAACTCAGTCTCACTTATCTTTCCAACTTTATCTTCCTATAGTACCAGGCAGCTGAAATTCTTGCTTCTGAGAGATCACACTCCTGCCCTAGGAACCATTTAATGCCTTTGCCTGAGTTAGAGCCTCAAGCTTCCCCACCGTGCTACTGACATATGGCAAAATAAGATAAGTAACGTTCGCTATACGTAACGTATTGCAATGTTGTAAGTACGGGTACAGGATTTGCAAATCAGGAAGGCTAGCAATGCCACCATGCAAACAGGGATTCTGAGTGTTTATGACCACTGAGCAGTCAAATGCAAAAGGCATCCAAGACTGAAGGAAAATGTGTTAGCTACTGTTTACACTGTGCCTAAAGCCACAATTATAACTGGCATCCCACAAAACCAAACCACACCACCCAAGTGGGTTAAAAGCTCTCCCAAAGGTGTTCTGGAGATGGAACCATTACCAAGGACTGGTTACTGCCTCTTTCTTATATGTCAACTTGACCAGGAACGCTTTCTCATCCCGAAAGAAATTCTACTTCGATAAACCTGCCGAGAGATGGCAGATCCTCCAATGGAATTGTGGCAATAAAGCCACATCACTACATAACTACCTTCTTTATGTTCCCCTGTTTTCCTGGATTACATTTTAGCAATCTACCGGTATCCTAGCTGAGCTATGGTAGGATGACATTAGGATGAAAAGTACAGCCTCTATCCTCATGGAACTTGCAACTTAATAGGAGAGGTGGATATTAAAACAACTGATTATAATGTGATATGTGTTATAATAAATGTTAAGCTCGAGAAACCATGGGGCACAGATGAGGAAACAATTCATTCTGCTATGGGTGAGTGTGCAGGCAAGGATTAGAAAAGGATGGAGGGTGAGGAGGTATCACGGACACTGGCCCTTACAAATTAGGCAGAGGTGACATGGGAAGATGCTGTGCAGAGCCAGCAACATGGCCAAAGGCCTTGGCATATTCTGAGTGTAGAACAGAGTAGGCAGAATGTCTGGAGACACAATGATGTGGAATTAAGACCATAAATGACTTGCTGAAGGCGGAATGTTTGATTTCTGGGCACTAGTAGTTATTAACTCGCCCCACAAGGAGATAAATGTCACACTTCGGAAAAGATAATCCTGATGAAGCTATGGAAGATGGACTGAAGGTGTGGAGAACCAAACTACATTAGGCTAGGTATAAAAGTTTGAGGTGTTAAGTCTCGGTGTAATTGAAGAGCAGGGAGTAAATGCTGGAGACATTTCTAACGTCACTAAGAACACAAATATCCAAAATTAAAAGGTAAAAAATGCTAAGATGAGCTCTCAATATCTGCTAATATATGGAATATTCTAGAACATGATCATTGTGTTGGAATGGAATACTTATATAACAGCCACCCTGCTAAATGTGATATATATTATCTCTGGAGGTTTCCATGTCCCCATTATAGATGAAGAAACAGTGGCTAGGAGACATCAAGCGAATTGCCACTGAGACCCAGTTCTGTCACATTTCAAGGCAAATGGGTGGGGGTGGGGGGCGAATGCATGATTGTAGCATTTGTCAGTTTCCACTGTATAAGGATTCCACCATGGACAATTTCAAGCTTCCAATAAGAAGTCACTGAATGCAGAGTTGGTAAGAAATGTGTGCAGTTGGTCCTCATGCGAGGGCCAGTGACCCTGTCCCAGGGCACTACCAGAAGGATCTCACAAACATGTTGTCAGGCATTAAATAAAGCAGAGGTCAGCAAATTCAGTCATCCATGGGCCAAATGCTGCCAGCATCTGCTTTTGTAAATAAAGCTTTATTGGAACACAGCCATGTCCATATGTTTATGTATTGTCTATGGCTACTCTGGCGCAGCAATGGCAGAGCTGAATAGTTGCAACAGAGACTCTCTGACCACCCCCCCAAGCCTAAATATTTACTATCTGGCCCTTTATAGAAAATATTTACCAACACCTGATAAAAAGTATAAAGCAGACAAAACTTCTATTAGAAGTCAGAGCAGTAGAGACCCCATGAGACGCAAGGTGGGAAGAGTGACCAGAGAGAGCACAGGGGAGTTCTGGGTTACCAGGAATGCTCTATTTCTTCATCAGGATTTTGTTACCCAGTGAAAATATCTCTTGCTTACAATTAGGATTTATGCATTTTTTCTATATGTAAATTATATATCAACACATTAAAAAGTTTGTTAAAAGGAGATCAAGACATTCTGGGAGCAAGTTGTACAATTTTGTTTATCAGTGATTTAAACTTTTTCTTTATTTATATCAGAATAACACTAAAACATATCTGTTTGATTTCCAACAAATACTGATGAATTCTATAGATATGTATCAGTAATAGAGTGACAGGATCTATAATTGGGTGTGGTTCTTGCCAAAACTTTCCTTCTGATGATTTGTACTAATCTTTTCCATCTTTACTGTCCTGGCAGAGTTTTCATGGTTATAACTCCACTGTTCTGAAATGTGCTTTCAGAATACTAATTCCTTTGAATGGCATTTACAGTCAGGCTGTTGATGGCCATACTGCACATCCCTGGCTGGGGGCGACTCTTCACCTCTGAGATTCTCATGAACAGGATTCAATAAAATGGGAGGCAGTTCAATCCTATCAATTTTAACATTCTGTTCGGTGACTGTGCTAAGACAAGAAGATGCTTGGCTGTTGCTTACCATCTATGGCAACAGTCCAGATGTGTGTACTGGAGCCAAAGAGGAAGGAGTCATCACCAAACCTGAGCTCCAAGGTATGATTCCTGAGCACATGCTTCTCCTCCGACCAACTCTCAGAGCTTACGTTTCTCTCTACGATGAAATGAAAGGAGCTGGAGCTCACATTGCCTTCGGCTCTTCCATGGGCCAGGTCCCAGAATGGCAACTTTCCAGATTGGAGAGGATATTCCTTTAGCTCCAGGCCCACGCCACCTGTCAGCTGTCAGGGCAGTGTGCAGCCCTGGCTCTAGCAGCTGGCCAGCCTGTTACCTAATGGTAATGCACAGGGGCACAGGGATGCTGGTAAAGCATGTGAGGAGGCCGTCACTCTTGTCAGAGGGCATTAGGTTCCCACTGGCAGCATCTACCACCCGTGAACTCTGAGACAGGCCCAGACCATGCAGTGCATGTAAAAGGGGAGAAAAGGCTAAAAGACTCACATATAGTCAATGATTTGCTGAGCATGATCACGAATTTTTAAGAATTTTTTTCCACTAGATCTTCAAAGGGAATGTATTTCCTCTTTCTGGAAAAGGGGCAGCCCTAGGGCATTTCTGAGGCCAGCACTCAGTGATGCAGAAACACTGTTGGCTTTCACAGTCAACATACCTCTTCAGATACATAAGAGATCTTTTCCTGGGATATTTTTTAATGAAGAAGTCATTGAGTGGCCTGCTTCAATCTCGTAAGTGAATCACAAAAGGAGCAGAGCACCATTTAGGTCTCGAGGAAAACCTAAATTATACACAATGGCTCTTATAGCAACTCTGGGAGCTCCTGAAGAAATAGTCCTAAAAGCAAACTAGTTATATGCTGCTTTGGATAGAAAACACTGCAAAACCAGTACACTGCCTTTTTCTTTTGCACCAACTGTACCCCAGCATGTAAAAAGGAGGAGAAATTGTGCTGATAATCCTTTTTTTGTCGCCAAAACCCCCTAGCAAATTGTAACTGAATTTGAGTGGGGAACTGAAACACAGTCAGGTCATGACTCTGACTAAGGTCTGTCTTGGCTTTCCATCCAGGTGACCAACACCATTATCACAATAGGGAAGCTCACATTGTGAGCGCTTATTTTGGGCTAGAAGCTATGCTATCGATCACATGCACATAGACCATATGCAGCAGGCACCAGGTCCCTATTGCAGAAGAAGAACCTGGATTTGACATGGATTAACTCATTTGTCTAAGACCTCACAAATATCAAGTGGCTTAGCCCACATCCAGCCCAGACCAAGCAAATTACAGTGCATGCTCATTACCGCTGTTTACAGTGAATTTGTTCCTTTAATCTGCCATCAAAATATTATCTAGCCCCTCTCTGGCAAAGGGAGGTTGTATGTGTGGCAGCAAGGGTGTCCTAAGTAAAAGGACAAATGCAAAAGCCAAGTGAATATGCCAAAAACCCTCTAGTGCATCTCCAAATCACTTTCCACTTGACCCAAAGTCGTGGACTTGATTCTGCATATCTCAGATGTGATAGATTACCTAAGCAGAGCACAGTGAGTTCAGAAGAATATTTGGTTTGGAAAGCTTGGTATTCAAATATGCTCAGAAAGAACGTGTTTTTTTATTCCCATGACATTCTGACTTCAAACTTTGCAACTAAAACCTCCGATAGGCAATATGGGGGTAATCTATCAAAAGATTACAATTTACTTAAAAGTCATTTCATGTGGAAAGCTATCTTTTGGTCTCCTTCAATTGACAGCATATGTGGTTGGTGTCTTGTTGTGCAGAAGAAAACATAATTATAAAGCAGAGTACCAAAAATAAAAGGAAATCATCAAATGTCATACAGTGAGGCAAACATAAAAATAAATGGGAGTTGAAAACAAGTCTTTGAAAGTGCATGTTTATTTTAGTATTTGTTAAAAGAGTTCTGGAACCTTGCCATAAGAGCCTCTCTAACAACTCCAGTTGGCTGACTGCACAGTCTTAGTATGGAAGGCGAGAAAGTGTACAGACATACCACCCTGAACATACCTGATCTCGTCTGGTCTCAGCGGCTAAGCAGGGTTGGGCCTGTTACTACTTGGATGGGAGAAAGGAAAACTAGAATGTAAGATAAATTCAAAATCAGGAAAGATTCCTCTGGACCATGAGAAGAAAAAAAATAAGCAAGTGGAAAGAAAGACAAGAGAAAAAAAATGAGTAGAAAAAAATAGACCCTTAGCAAAAACCTAGGAGAAAAGAGAGTAAATCAGGAGTAAGGATAACGCCAGCATTTGAGCTGGTATCTATTACCTTGTCAAAATGTTTATTAAATCAGTAAAGACTCTGCTGCCATAAAGCAATGAAGCGGGGAGGATGCTACCTGGAGCCCCACTGGGACTGCGGGGTTATTCAAAAAGCATGAGATGCATGGGACCAAAAATCTGTTTGTACAGCCATGGGCGTTCTGCAGGCAGGACGTGTTTTATTAGATTTCATTATTAAATTTAAATACACACTCATGGGCCAAAACTTCCTAAATTAGAAGGTATTTCCTGTTTTGAAATTACACACATTAAGTGTATTTCCTAAAGTAGTCCTTCTCAAAGTGCCAGTCATTTTCTCTGGGCATGTGGGACTTCATCAAGGTTCATTCACTGAAACAGGGACCATGGAGGGAAGCCTGAAAGGGACCTGGCTGCCAGGATGGAGTCAGAGGTACGACCGCAATCAATGTGCCTTCTCCTCCTGCCAAGCAATGTCTGACCCTCCTAACGGCGGGGGGGGGGGGGGGGGTTCAGGGGGGGTGAAGGCAGCAACACGATTGATAAGCAAGATGGCGAAGCTCAACTGGGACCGCTGCAGAGAGTAACGGCCTAACAATATAACTCACCCCACTTTAAATCTATCATATGGATACAAAGCCAAGCAGGAGGATGCTGATCTTTACTGACATCATAAAGAGATTCTTCTCCCCCTTCCAAAGAGATTTGCTGTGGGCCTTCTTTAACGTGCAGGCCCACCGGAGCATTTAAAATATACATTTTAAGTGATTTACTCACACCTCTTAAATAATATATTAACTGTGAATCACTGAACAATGTGCACCTGTAAAACAGCTGTTTGGCTGAAGCTTAAGGACAGTCATCAAAGGCAGCCTGGCTTCCAGCCTGGGCCCTGGGCACACCAGGGGCTGTTCGCAGCATCCACAGAGGAAGGGAAGCTTGCAGAGCAGGCTGCCGGAGGAAAGCCCAGATTCAGCTCACAAGGGGAACTGGACGCCTGAGACCCTTCTCCTTCCCTGCATCTGCACTTAGTCAACACAAACGAGGGCGGCTGGAGGAACCAGACAAGCTTCCTTCCCGTGGGTTTTCGACACTTGGGGAAGACAACGCTTGCTGCTACATATCCCATCTTTCAGCAAACACATGGACCACCTCTTCTTTTTCTTTCTGAAACGCTTCTGTTTTCGCTTGTTTAGCCATCTTCCCAGATGGAGTGGACACGTTTTACGAAATCAGCATACACCTCTGTATATCGTGAAGCAACACTTTTTTCTCCAGTCATACTATGTATTTGGCACAGATCCAGTGTGCTCAAAATGAAAAAAAAAAATCTGAATACAAATATCAGCTTCATTGCATTTCATTGATAAGAGTCAACATACCCTCTAAGTTGGCAAATACTCCTCTTGACAACCGTGAATTATGCTAAGATCACAGAGCTAAAGACCTTATTAGAGGTTTGCAGAGAGCTCAAGTGGAAAAAAAAAAATCCCAGCTGTTTTTCTTTTAAGAAAGGTTCCTTCCTTCTATAAATCAGTAAATGTTTGTTCCTGAAGTTCTATTCCAACTGAGACACATCATCCCCATTTTAAAAATTGATTTCAGCCAGTTTCTTAATGAAAAATAGTTTTCCCAAATAAAAGCTTGGAATTTGGGCCTAAAAATGTGAATGGCGTTAAGAGAATTTGGGGCGGTGCCTGGGTGGCTCAGTCGGTTAAGCATCTGACTCTTGATTTCAGCTCTGGTCAAGATCTGAGGGTCTTGGGATAGAGTCCCTAGGGCGGGCTCCCTCCACAGCAGGGAGTCTGCTTCTCTTTCTCTCCCTCTGCCCCTTCCCCCCTCAAATAAATAAATCTTTCGGCCCAGAGAATAGAATGAGTCTGGGGGACACTAACACGAAATGGTGATGGGAACTACTGTTTCTTTCCTTTTTTTCAGAACATGTGGCCAACAGGCAGTTTCTGGTATCACTATCTCAAGAGTGTCTGGGTAGAAAAGCAGATTTGTCTTACAGTAGTCTTCCTGACCTATAACCTTGCAATAGCCATTGCTTAATACTCTAACTTTGCCCAAGAAAAGAAAAGCCGACCTCAAGTCTGTGTTTGTGTATAAATACCTTCAAAGACAGAAAGAAAGAGATTTAGGAGAACTTTAGAACATGATTTTTAAAAGATTCTTATTAAGAAAAATGTCAGTCGGTTGTTAAAAGGTGAAAACAAATTTCCGCAAAGAAATCCAGGTTCCTTTGACAGTCTACTTAACATTTCGTGTTGCTGAAACAGAACCTAATTATTCCATCTACAGAAGGTATTTCTAGAACCACTTAAAGTTTAGGCTAACTCTCCAAGACAGAAGCCTGGTTGGGTATATATAAATTAAGGGCTCTGGCGCCTCACATTCTCTGGTAGAAAACTGTTATTCTCCAGAGAGTGAGCCTTTCACTGAAGGGTAAAAAGCCCTTATCTTCCCTTCTGACCACCAAAGCTGACTCACTTTAGGATGGAAGGTAGGACAAGGGTCGTCTCTATAATAAAACCCATACTGCTCTCCTTTCTCCCTGTCAGGGAAAGGTCAGCTAAGCTAAGCCCCACCACACACTTCATGCTAAGATGGTCTCCCAAGGACCCCTCACACTGTTAATGAACGTGAGTGCTCTTTATTTTCTTGTGCTTACTTACCCGCTTTTCTAAATTGTGTAAAACAGAGACTGTTTGCATAATAAAAAGCTATTTCTGGGGCGCCTGGGTGGCACAGCAGTTAAGCGTCTGCCTTCAGCTCAGGGCGTAATCCTGGCGTTATGGGATCGAGCCCCACATCAGGCTCCTCCACTATGAGCCTGCTTCTTCCTCTCCCACTCCCCCTGCTTGTGTTCCCTCTCTCGCTGGCTATCTCTCTCTGTCAAATAAATAAATAAAATCTTTAAAAAATAACAATAAAAAAATAAAATAAATAAATAAAAAGCTATTTCTGTAAAAGCTTTAACTACATCAAGGTACTCATTTACTCCCTGATATCCTAAGCAAAAAAAAACTTATAAATGGTATACAACGCCCATTATAAGCTCATCCCCACTTCCTCCCCCAAACTTAAAGTCCTTCACAACCTACAATGACACTGAACTTCTCATTATTCTAGGAAGGTATTTCTTTTCATGACTCTCTGCTATTGTAAACTTGTCTCTTTACCTGAATTGCCCTTCTTTCCTCCTTCACCAGAAAAATGTCAACTTATTCTTCAAAAGCCAAGTCAAGTACCAACTTGGTCTGGGAAGCCTTCTAGGCTCTTCTAAGTGGTGTCACCCCTACTTCCCCACTGTGGGCGCAGTGTGTGTGGTTCATATCTTAGCCGGTTTTACTGTAGTTTAGTGCTCTGTGTTCATTCTCCTGGTGAGGCCGATCTTTTCTTCAATCCTTTTTATCCTCAGAATTCTAGCAGGGCGCCTGGAATGTGTTAGGCACTCAAAACAAGTTGAATGACTACCAAATAAATGAATAAACGTGAGTGAATTTTGTCAGGAACATCAGCTTCATAGTAAATCGGAGAAGGAAAGAGAGAGGAAAGGCTGATGTGCGTGGGGCTCAAGCCGTAGAAGGGAGGACGAGGAAAGAGATGGAAAGAGTCGGGACAACAATCATTATCCAAACTGCAGAAGACTCCTTAGGTCAGGAACTACCTATAAACTTCTCAAGTCTATCTTAATAAATGACGCAGCGATCAAAATGTCAAGGGCTCTTACTGGTGCTGACGGATATTCAAAGGATCAGCCTCACTGATATGCCACATACTATGTCTCATTTCAGTAACTCTGAACAACTCCACATACTCCACGCTTTCTCATTTCACGTGGAGGTCTTCCACAGGCCACGTTTCTCAAAGGCCCTGTTGGGGGTGGGGAAGACACACTTTAAGCAAGACTGACATTTGGATTCCACGCTCACTATTCTCTCCCCCACAGTATGACAACAACAGGAACACATAAAAAGAAATTCTGCATTTACCCATTCCCCCCCATCTTCGATTGTCGAGAAAGGGGTCCCATCTGTCCCTTCCTGTCATTGCCTCTTATTTCTCAGCCAACAGAACACAGTGAGGCACTACTGCAGATTTCCGCCTGTGGAAGCCTTTCTAGTGAACCACCCCTTCTCTTCTACTTCTGTGGGTGATTTTCTGACATTGTAACACCACAGATGATTTAATCCTGCATGTGGGCTGTTTACTCTTCTCAAAGTAAATATACAGTTAAAAAGTCAATTATACCCATTCATTATTTTTTCATTGGCTGCCACCTTCTCAGTGCCGAACTGTAAATCCCATAAAACTAAGCAGAAATGGGGACACTGTCCCTTTAAATGGGGACATAATGTCACCTGGATCCCTGGCTAAGCATGACTAAGAATCATTATTTTTCTTGCTTTTATTTGTTACTTCAGGATTAGTGTAAAGTCACAGATTCATAATTTATGGAGAGTATTGTGTAACTGGCAATTCTGCTTTCTCCAAATTCAGTTCTGGTATAAACCCGCCAGGTAGAGTTGTATTTTGTGTCCCCTCTTTTACCTTCCAAAGTTTCTCTACTTGCCCTATCTTGAGAAATAAGGGAGAACACCGGTTCCCCTCCCTGATGTTACAGATCACTCCTTGTGTTGAACGCTCTCATGTGGATGCGTTAAATGTCCACACACGGGAACTCTCTCATTTCCGTAAATAGGTATAATGAGCATACTGGGTGGCTGATAACCTCTGGCACAAGACAGTCACTGGAAAACTTCACAGGCTGCATGCTTTCTCATTTCACTGTGTGGAAAACAGCAGGCAACTCCAACTCAGGGAATGTTATTCCTCACCTAAGCACCATCCTACAGAGGGTGATGAAAGCCGAGCTTGGAATGGGCCGATCCTCAACAGAAAAGTTGACTCATCAGTCTGTGATTTTCATACCCCACCTCCTCCACCCCTACAAGTGCAGTTTCTCACTCCAGGAGGGGAGAAGGCTGGGAAAAATGCAGGTTAGTTAAGTAAAATATAATTTTGCATAAAACTCCACAACGGAATACTCAGACACTGCCCTTATTTTTTAAAGATGCTGATACAAATGCCATTGTATTTAAAAACAACAACCAAACAGACCAAAGCCTCTGCATGCCCTTCGGTCATTGTATGCATTGAAATGAATAATCACTCACAGCAACTGCCTTACTATTTTGGAGTCTGTTATTATGTCTATCAGACTGTCCACAGGAGGCCCGCTCAAAAGACAACGGTTTGAGTGGTGCAATGTACCACCAGGTTATAAACTCAGGGGTGGGCAGAGGCTTACTTAAGCACTCCCCTCCTTCAGCTTCCTTGGGGTTCTAGCTGAGCTGCGATCAGTTTGACAGACTTTCCTGCGGGACCTGGGTGACCTTCTCCGGCGCTTTGATGTTAAATACAGCTCCCTGGTGTCACTGCTGGAAGTTAAGTGAGTTAACTGTGCTGTCTAGAGCAGGTCCACAAATTTATATTCTATACAGAAGCCGTTTGCAGACCTTTAACTTGGCCCTGATTTTGAATCCATTTTCTGTCAACCTCCCGAAAAGCACAGAGAGGTAATAGGTAAGAAATACAACTTCATTGTCATATGGAGCAAGGCATTATGGTATCTCTATAGATGGTAATAAAATGGGCACTAGGAAACTGCATCTGCCACCCGGGGAAGAGAAGTACCTTTTATTAGCACCAAGTCTTCGCATGGAGTACGAGGGAACTCGTGGGCACCGATACCTACGCTACCAACGCAGAAATTAAAGCATCAAGGAGTTGAGGGTCTTTACCAAAATGTATTCCTTGGTGAGAAAAAGAAACGTGGACACAGGTTTTCTTTCATCTTTTCATAGCTCCTCCGAATGATTTGCAGAGATGACTTCAAGGTTAAAAACAGGTCTGGTGATTAAAAGCCATTTTTCAAAACCAAAAAACCAAAAAACAACAAGTTCTATTCAGAAGCGCACTAATCACTTTGCTACTCTGAGAGATCATTTTCCATCTCTGTTTCAATGTTTTCTCCTACAAATGGATAAGGACATTATTGGCCAGTATTACATGACCCCTGCTAAGGAATCCGAGGCCTCCACGTTTCTGGAATGTCAAAACATAACTGCCTGCTCGTGTAGAAAATTTGAGGGAATAGGATAAATTATGTATTGATAACTAACAATAGCAGGAGCATCTGAATATTATCAACTTTATTTGATACAAAAGTAGAGCAGCGCTCACATTTGAATTTTTGCTAGGGAAAAAATGTGTTTTTTCAAGTGAAAGCAAAGATAAGGCTTGCTCAGTCTTTTTTCCCTCTTCTCTTTCACTGATTGCCATGAATTTTTTACAAGTTCTCTTTACTTGCCTTAGTGTAGCACTTGGGTAAAACACTTTTTCTGCCTGTATCAAATGAAAACTATTCAGTTTAACAAATATGTACCATAATGCCAAGCCTTCGGAGTAACATTATACTGACATAAAAAAGATTATATAGCCCTTTAATTTTTTTTTCTCTTGTGGGACTCTCCTAGAAAATCTTCTATTGTGTTGAATATAAATGTATTTACATTTTGTTAAAATAATTTGGATTGACACTGTTCTAATTAGGCAAGACTTTCCTGACAGTACACCTAAGAGAAATTTCAACTGTTATGTGCTATTTGGGGGAGGATTGTCAGTGAAATAAATCTGTTAGCAAATTCATGAAACCTTAGTCTTCTGAATAAAGCTGGCACTCAATAACATACTTTCTATTTCATGCTGGCAATTTGCAACTTCCTAGCCTAAAGAAGTAAAGCACTGAACCGCTTATAAAATGACTCAAAAGATTTCTCAAATATAAACACTCTTGGCCAAATAGCATTTGGATGAGTTACAAGTAAACAACAACAACAACAACACAAACATGTATCAGTGATCAGATTTCCTTTGAAATCCCAAAGTCTCAAAATTAAGAGAACTTTGTGTTTAAGAGGCTCAAAGGATTTGAACAATAGTTCAGTTATTTTTTCAAGCCTCAAAAATGTTTGGTACCATGTATGTTGGTAAGGAAATAGTTCGATGAGTCAGTGTCTGAGCTCTCGTTGCCTTGAAGCCAGTCCAAAATGGGAATTTCTGGCACTTTAGGCCAACTTTATGAGCTTTTAAAACATGTTTTAGTTTTAGAATCACTAGTACATTTTGCCATTCAAATCTCTCAGCTAAGTCTCGTATATGCTCTCTCAAGTGTCAAATGTTTATTCCCTCTTCTTTACTCAGACCTGTCCCACACGATCCATAAAGTAGGTGTAATGGGACCCATTCTATGTAAGTACTTTTAAGTCAACCTGAGTAATGACCACGAGAGGGAAACCTCCCTGCAGCTCTTCCCTCCTGATCCCCAGGATCAGGCCTTCAAAAAGTGCCCAGTGAACAGTTACCACTGTGTACGTCTAATCACTTCTCCATTCCAGTATACATCCATCCACCAAGGAACAGCCCCATAAAAGCATAAGTTAGGATAAGCTGTGTCCCTCAATTCACAGTAGGCAGAGATGCAAATCCAGCCTCAGGGCCTCCATTAGCTTGGAGAACACTTTCATATAAACTACAATCAGGTGTCTCCTGGGTGGGGCACAGAGACTACGTTTTCTTGAGTGGCCCTGGGGTACTGGCTTTGGCTTGGGCTTGGCTTGGGCTTGGCATGGTCTTGGCATGCAGAATGCAGGCTGGGTGTCAGTCCCTCGCCTCCTTTAGCTAGTGCCTCTGTGTACAGCGCAGACCACACAACCCTAGCACAAAAGCCCTGTCTAGCCCCTGGACCTCATTAAGCTAGAGCCGCAGTTTTAAAGAAGAGAGGAAAATAATAGGCATAATGGAGACTTCAGTGGGAAGAATAAAACTAAAATTAACATGTCAACCTTGTTTTTTTCATGTACATATAATGCATGGCTCAAGTCAACTATCTCAGAATATATACTCTATGAAAGCAAGAATCACGTCTTTGGGAATACTCTCCAAATCCCCAATTCGGTGTCACAGCTTTTCAGGGGGGAGGCTCTCATTACAGAGTTAGGAGGAGGATGTTCAACAGAGATGAAACTGCCCCACTGAAATATCCACAAAACTGTAAATACTCTATACTTGATCCACTGTCTTTTACTGATGTAGTGCGTGCGGATCTCAATTTGAGCTCAATGTCTCCATTCTAGCTCATAAAAATTAAGATGATTTTAGACAAGTCCGTATCCCAAATTATGCCTTCTAAATTATGAAACCAAAAGGTTTTGTTTTTTTTTTTTAAATCATACAAATATAACTGAGTAAAATATTCACTTAAAATAAAAATAAATTGACTATAGCTAGTCATTTTGAAGCATTAAGCATCATGATGCTAGGTACTAGAAGAGACCTCAGAGGTCAGGAGACAAAGCTCTGAATGCATGTAGGGACTTAAAAAGCACCATTAACGAGGGTGGTGTGCCATGTGTCATGAAGTCATGAAACCAAGATGCAAGTACAGTGATGAAGACCATGGGCACAGCGATGCTATCAGCAAGGAGTGGAGGGAACAAGGCACACATGTCCTAGTGTTATGGATTCAATGTTTAAGGCCACCCAAAATTCATATGTTGAAACCCCAATCTCAATGTGATGATATTTGTTAAGGGGAGGTAATGAAGGCGTGAGGGTGGACTAGTCCCCTTAGAAGAAGAGGCCAGAGAGCTAGTTAGCTCTCTTACCATCACGTGCAGATACAACAAGAAGATGGCCATCCAGGAACCAGGGAGCTGCCTTCATCAGACACTGAATTTGCCAGTGCCTTGATCTTGTCTTCCCAACCTCTAGAACTGGAGGAAATGAAAATTTGCTGTTTAAACCACTAGTTTATGGTATGCTTGTTTTGGCCGTCTAAACGGACTAGAACAGCATCTAAAGTTGGTGAAGCAATTGGGACACCTGGGGGACTCAGTCGGTTAAGTGTCTGCCTTCAGCTCCAGTCATGATCTCAGGGTCCTGGGTCAGGCTCCCTGCTCAGCAGGGAGTCTGCTTCTCCCTCTCCCTATGCCCCCACCCCTCCACCCCACTCGTGCTCACGCTCTCACTCTCTTTCAAATAAATAAAATCTTTAAAAAAAAATAAAATAAAATTGGTGAAGTGATAGCAACTTTCAGCTCCAGTCACTGCTGTGTGGGGATGTTATTGTTATAAAATTATTTGGGGGACTCCTGGGTGGCTCAGTCGGTTAAGTGTCTGCCTTTGGTTCAGGTCATGATCCCAGGGTCCTGGGATCAGGTCCTGCATCAGGCTCCTTGCTCAGCAGGGAGTCTGCTTCTGCCTCTGGCTGCCACTCCCCCTGCTTGTGCTTGTGCTCTCTCTCTCTTTCTCTCTGACAAATAAATAAATAAAATCTTTAAAAAAATTTTAAAAATTTATTTGGATGTTTGGGGGTTGGTAAAAATGGCAAGGTTTTTTTTTTCTCCTTTTAATCTACTGGTCCTAAAATCAGCTTTTCCTAACTATGCGATACCTCTCTGATGCTTAAAACATAGCCTCTCAAATACTAGAAGTCAGTAAGCATGTCTTTGCCTAATCTCTTCTGCAGAAGGAACATTGCCGGTTTTCACAATCCCCACCACCTTGGACTTCACCACTCTACTTGCCCACGTGCAGTTTGCTAATGTCCATATGAAAATGTAGTGTCTAGAGTGGAATATAAGACAGAGTTTGAACACACAATAACCAAAGTGTGAGTTATAGCAATTACAGGCAGGCAGAAGAGAAAGGTATAATAAACCAGGTCTGAAGAGCTAAAATCACCACTATCAGCTCAGGTATATTTCAAAAAGAAAATTTATAAAACCCACCATCTCCATAAGAAACAACAGCGGATACAGGATACATGGCTTCCTTTTTCTGAATTCTTTTTGCTTCTTGTTCTTAATTGGGTAGATTAAGTAGCAGTTCAATTTGTTAATTGCTTTCCTTAAAACAATTAACTATTAATTATAGTCACTGTTATTAGCTGTCTCCAATTCTTCCAAGCTGCAGATGTTTTTACAGCAGGCTCCCAATGAGATTGGCAGTTCAGAATAGTCTCTGCCAGCAAGCTGCATTCCTTTTAGCAAGCGTCTACATGCAAGATAATGTCCTTTTTTTAATAAGGTTTTTGTGCAAATGAAAATGAGCATGACACTGTAAAGGCCCATGCATTAGCAATTAAAACTGAAGTACGTAGAAGATAGATTTTTATTTTCACTTTTTTGGATAAGAATCCTGCATTGGTTGAAAAGCCGTTTTCAAACCACACACTATTAGGAATAATCAGAAGCTATTTACAGGAGTGAGATCCTCTCTGCACATTTCTCCATGATTTATAGTCACAATGCAATATAGTAAAGACCCTGTATTTACAGATGTAGTAAGCTTATTTTTAAGTTTACATGATTGCCACTGCACTTCACACTGTATTAACACATCAAATGTGTTCAGTAACTGTCCAGATTGTTTCTTGCGACCCTCAGACACAGTAATGCACGTTTACACTTGAGTGCTTATATGTCCCGTGACTCGACTTACGCCCCATACGTGATCTAATAATTTCTTATCGACCTAGAAATGCTTAGACCGTCACGCTGAAAAGGAAGTCATCCTTACATATGCCCTTTAAGAAAGCTATTTGTTGTTTGAGGTAAGAAAAACTTTAATGACCAATTTATGTGGTACTTATCCTCCAGAAGATGCTGGAATATGGGAAATCAATGCCTGTGTTAATGTATTACTTTTCTTTAATATGCTCTTTCCCACAATTTTTCAACCCTCTCAACCCCTATTCAGGCCAAGGCAAGCCTCTATATTTTGTTTTTAAACACGTGATAGCTCAAAACTTATTATTAATTAAAAAATACCATCAATCTGCAATTGCATCGATTTGCTCAACTTCTGTCAGAAAATATCAGTGTTCTGACGGTCCTACAGGCTGTTTCTCATCATTTTTGGCACCTTCCTTTCCCGGATTTTTTTCCTATGGGGACCTTGAAGTCTACGTAACGATGTGATTCTCATCACTTAGGCTTAGAAAACCTCCTCTGCAAGAAAGACAAATATCATATGATTTCTCTCATCTATGGAACATAAGAACTAGGATGATCGGTAGGGGAAGAAAGGGATAAAGAAAGGGGGGTGATCAGAAGGGGGAATGAAGCATGAGAGACTATGGACTATGAGAAACAAACTGAGGGCCTCAGAGGGGAGGGGGTGGGGGAATGGGATAGACCGGTGATGGGTAGTTAGGAGGGCACATATTGCATGGTGCACTGGGTGTTATATGCAACTAATGAATCATCGAACTTTACATCGGAAACCGGGGATGTACTGTATGGTGACTAACATAATATAATAAAAAATCATTTAAAAAAAAGAAAAAGAAAACCTCCTCTGCAAAGCTTTTTTTTTTTTTGACCATCGCAACCCAGGTTAATTATAGTCTATTCTGAGCCCAGGATGGAACTTCTTGGCTCTGCTCAGAACGAGCGTAGGTCGGAAACAGCAACTGTCTTGATCTCTTATAGTCTTATAGGCTAATCTCTTTTGTCAAATGAAGGACTACATGAACGCGGCACTGCCTCGTGTAGTTCATCTAAACCCAGGGTTTGACCTCCTAGACGTTTCTGGCAAGAAGATAGTACCTGTCTAGCTATCATGCACACATTAACCAAAGGCTCAAATGGAGTCTGAGAGTACAGATGGAAATCCGAAAGGGCTGATTCTAGTGATGGAGCACCTGCAAAGAAAGGAGGAAAATATCTCACTAGTTCCTTTAAGCCCAAAGAGAAACACGGTGTGCCCAAATTTATATGGCTCACCAGGACGCGGTGTTCTATGAACTTGGCGAATCCGGCTCACTGCTTTAATGGAAGGGAAAAACTGATTAGGACTATGTGTTTTCTTTGTTATTCAGCTCTCTAGTTTATGAGCTATTCAGAGGAAGCTGAAGAAATTGAGGCAGAATATAGGCATTTAATTTATTTTATTGTAATGCATTCAGATGAGTAGGTTTTAAATACCCATTGAAGAGTTTACTCAGCTGCTGACACAGATCAGGGACTTTGGAGAATGAAAGGTCTTGAAGAGACCCAATCCCTTTCTTATTGGTGTGAGAAAACACCAACAGCCTGATCTTAAAAGGACAGTTACTGAAATTCAGATTGAACATGAGTGTTTAGCAACTAGAAACCGCATTTGCTTCTCCATCGCTAAACGGGTAAGAGCTTAACTGAATCAGACATTTTAAAGAACTGAAAATCCATTTGGGAGGATTTAGGGCCAAAACTCAAAGGAGATTCATAGAATTTGATGAGTAGGAGCATGATTTAAGTTTCTATAATATTTCTGATGACCAATCTCAGGATGGATCTAAATTGTAATATAAATACACTTCCATTTATAAGTTTCTAAGAAGGAATGGCTGAACTTAGAGCAAACCGCAGACCACCAAGAACATAAAACATCTTGAATTTTGTCACAGCAGTATGTGAATCCCGGTTGCATGCTGTTTCTCTGGCCAGATGCAGAGCAGTGCTCGGGTCAGCGGGCTCTGCGGAAGTGCTCTTTCTCACAGCACTGCTAGAACCAAAGCCTGTGTCATTCTCAGTAATTATAAAGCTGGGGTTGAATTGAGTCAAGCCCTGACTGAACAGACTCCACAATTCTTGAGAAGAGTTGAGACATTTTAAATACTAGGGTGCTAACTTAGATGATAAAAATCAGTTAGACCCACTCCCACAGGTGACCCTTTCAAAAAGAATAAAGGTCTTCAGACTCTTTAGGCAGTACTTATTATTGCTAAATATCCCTGTTTTTGAATGACTGAAGGGCTATACTTAAACACCGTTACCAGAAAAATTTCTAGTTCTGTATACACACATGGGATTTTGCTCTTGAACTTCACTGCGAGAAAATCAGGAATATGCTTAGATCACATCATCATTTAAGCTACAAAATGGGCACCTGGGTGGCTCAGTTGGTTAAGCCTCCAACTCTTGCTTTTGGCTCAGGTCATGATCTAGGGATCCTGGGATGAGCCAGGCATCAGGCTCTGTGCTCAGCAGGGAGTCTGCTTCTCTGCCAATCTCTCCCTCTCTCTCTGCCCCTCCCCTTGACTGCTGGTGCGCACATGCTCGCTCTCTTTCTCAAATAAATTTAAAAATTTAAATAATTTTAAAAATCTTTAAAACATAAAAAACAAGACAAAAAACTACACAATAATAATTCTGACTATAATTCTCATTCCTGAGCATTAAATGTATACCAGCTACTTCACGTATTTATTTCCAAACCACTCCTCTTCGAAGGGAGGCCTGAATTCACTGCAGCCCTATCACTGCACAGCTCTGTGAGATTTGTCTCTGAGCCTCAATTTCTAAGTCTCTTAAACTCTTAAACAATAATAGTGACTTTATAGAGCACCATACAATTGAAAATACTAAATAACCTGGCATAGTGCCTGAAAATAATCATTAGCTGCTGTTTCTTTTTTTTTTCTTTTTTTTTTTTTTAAAGATTTTATTTATTTATTCGACAGAGATAGAGACAGCCAGCGAGAGAGGGAACACAAGCAGGGGGAGTGGGAGAGGAAGAAGCAGGCTCATAGCGGAAGAGCCTGATGTGGGGCTCGATCCCATAACGCCGGGATCACGCCCTGAGCCGAAGACAGACGCTTAACCGCTGTGCCACCCAGGCGCCCCATTAGCTGCTGTTTCTGTTGTAATATTTACTTGAATTTTTTTCCCAACTTCCCTCTCTCATCCACCCATAAATATTTTGAAAAGAAAACAAAGAAAAAATTTCCTCCACCTAATTTCCCCCTCAACATTTTATCTACTTTGACACAGCTCACACTCTTACCCACAGAACATTTACAAGCCAGATGCACACTGTTTCAGGGTGTGAGAGAGGTGAACATGGAAGGACCGGCTGGCTATTGGACTCTAGACTCTGAGAAAGAAAAAAGAGGAAAATGAGCTCCTTATTCTTATGCATGCTGTTGAGGCTACCAGCAGCCACTTTCTGATTTTAGCATGCAGTATTTAAGTGAATATGGGGAGGGTTTCCATTCTGGAAGAATGGAGAAGCACATCTCCCCTTTATTACAGCTAAACCCTAGATGAAATCAATGAAACAAGCAGCAGAAGACTGTGAAAGGTAGAAAACAGATGGAAGACTTTCTAGAGACATTGAGACAGAAAGAACTATTCATTGACCTGATTTAAAAGAACTGTTGAAAGAAGCAAACAGGAAGGAAATGACAACAGAAGGAAACTTGAAACATCAGAGTAAAGAGAGAACTATAGAACTGGTAAATGGATAAATAAAATACACTACAACTCTTCTTCTGAGTTTTACAAATGATGTTAGATGGTTGAAATCAAAATTATAATATTTTTAATGTAGTTCTCAACATACATATAAGTAAGACATGTAAAACAATTAAATAATAAAATGGGGAGGGTAAAAGAACCTAAATGGAGGTAGGAGTCCTACATTTCACTTTAAGTGGCAAAATGCTAATATTAGACTATGAATAAGTTTCAGATGTGTTATGGAATTCCTAGAGTAAGCACTAAAAACTACAAAAAGATATACACAAAGACACTCTGAATAAAGCAAAATGAACACTAGAAAATGTTTAAATAACCCATAGGAATGTAGGAAAAGGGAAGCAAAGAAACAATAATCAAAGAAATCAAACAGAGAAAAATAATAATAAAACATCAGACTTAAGTTCTAATAAAATATCAACAATTTCATTAAATGTAAGTGTTCTAAATATACCAATTAAAGGACAGGGATTGGCAGAGTGGCTCAACTATATATGGTGTCTATGAGAAACTCATTTCTACTATGATGATATAGGTAGGATGGAAGTAAAGATGCACAATGAAAATACCAATCAAAAGAAGGGTGTAATATCACATAAATTAGACCTCAGACCAAAGAAAACTGCTAGGAACAGAAAGCTACATTATATAACAATGAAGGTGTCAGTACAACAAGAAGTCATAAAAGAGTGTCTGATTTCAAGTAATAAAGGCATGGTGATAGACTCTTATTGCACTTAATATTGGTGGCCTCGGACTTCATTAGTCTGTACGTTTCTCTCAGCTTCAATGTTTCCATCTCAAAAAAAGTGGGATGGTGGGGGGTACTAATAATGCCACAGGGTTGTTCCAAGACATAAGGCCATTACATAAAAGTATAAAGCTCTTTTACCTCTACTGTACTATAAATTTTGGTCTGAAAGCTGAAAATGAACACAAGAAATCTTCAAACTTGACTTTTCACCTCTTTACATAATTATTTTTCCTCTTAATTGGTCATGAGTATTATTTGTAGACCATGACCTTTTGTTGTAAGTGATTCTTTGCAAGGAAAAAATATCCTGGTAAATTAAAAAAGATCTTAGAAAAACAGATTCCAATTAACTTTAAAACTCATTGTGCAATGACCGGTGAATCAATGGAAAATCTGTTGATACAAAATATAATGGTTATATATGGTAATAGGGTGGAATCCAGATGCTTACATATTGTCACCTGCTTCTTCTTTTCAGACTTAAAATAGTAAAGAAAGGTAAGGAACAGTAGAGATAAATTAGACCATACAATTATTATTTAATATTCCACAAAATAAGAAAAATTGCAAAAAAGAGAACAAGAAGTGATTACTCAAGTTCTCACTTGATGGATTTTCTTCCTTCTTCATCCCTTCCTTTCTTTCCTTTCCTTCCTTTCTTCCTTTGTTTCTTTTTATTTTTCTTTCAAGTTTCCATGTGTATGTTGTATCTTCCTTTTGGGTGGAGAATGGAAGATCTTATCTTTTCCTTTCAAGCGTAATGCTCATCACTCTGTGTGTGTGTGTGTGTGTGTGTGTGTGTGTGTTTAAACTACTCTAACCCATGTGATTTGGATAGAATTAAAATAAAAAGCTTTTGTTGAAATTAACTTCTCTATTTTCAGACAGAATGGTCTAAGCCAAAATTTAGTATTCCAAAAGACCCTAGAAAAGATTTTAAAAGGAGAAAAAGAAAAGAAATGTACTCTGCCAAAAGTATACTACTGTTTGTAACTGATAGGTGACTGCACAGCATCCCAAATAGCAGGTACTATTATTTTCATCCATCATAATTGATCAAAAGAATGGAGTGGAGCAAGGCATCTTGGTGGCTCAGTCAGAGTCAACCAATCTGACTCTTGGTTTTGGCTCAGGTCATGATCTCAGGGTCTTGAGGTCAAGTCCCGAGTTGGGCTCCATGCTCAGCATGGAATCTGCTTGTCCCTCCTCCTCCCCCTCTGCTCTTATGTGCTCTCTCTCGCTCTGTCTCTCTCTCTAAAATAAATAAATAAATAAATAAATAAATAAATAAATAAATAAAACTTTAAAAAAAAGTATAGAGTGAAGCAAAGGAATTTACAAATTCATGCTAATTAAATTTTAACTTAATTTTAGGAAATGACTTCATTTATCAAATGAGTTACTAAATGATAATTGATAATAAATGAATCAAAACATAAAATTTCAAATAACCTAATATTAGGTTTGAAGTTGTGAATTTATTAATATGAATAAAACTGATGTTCAGAGGATTTTTTTATGGGGATTCAATCATTATGTGTCACTGCATTCAAAAACATTAAGATACTTTGAAAACTTGTGAGACCTTTGATATCAGAGTTTATTAAAGGTCATGTTCTCAGGTCAAAGTTTACGAAAACGCAATTATTAAAGCTGAATTTTAGATAATTAAGCTACAGTAGGAAGTATTCCATGTGAACACTGCCCCAGTTCCTGGTTTTTTGTACTATATAGTTGAAAGAACTAGTAATTTTTAAAAATGCAATTAAAGCATCAGATGCTTATCAAAAGGAAAACCTATTGTCTAGATGGAGAAAGAGCTAATTAGTTCATAAATTTATTTTTTCATCTTTGCTGTCATGTCTCTATTTTCATGTTCTTAGACTTTATATACCACTCACTTCTAATACAATTTGCGGCAGTTTTCATTAATGATAATGTTCAACAGGATTGTTCTAAAAATAAGTAGAATACCGGCCTTTAAAACGAGCAAAGGAAATAGATGTCACTAATATCTGATATCAGGAGATGTTACTAATGTCATTACTCCCGTTGGCCACAGCCACTGAAGTTAACTCTGAAAAAACGCAATGATATCAAAGTTATATGTATCATAAAGTGACTAAGGCAGTAATTAGCTCTTTGCTCACACGCATCAGAGATTTTTGATAAATAATTTAATATTCACCCCCAAAGTTCCCTTCTCTGCATTTGATAGCAAAATTCCAGCTATGACAAGGTTAGACAATTTATAAGAATGTTCAAAGGAGGGAAAATCCAGTTGATTTCTGCCCATTTGATTGACTTGATTTCAAGATGAGCTTGTGAAAGTCTTTGTTTATAGACAAAAAGAATAAACCAAGTTTTTGTTTGCTTATTTTTAAATCTCTGATAGTTTACGGAAAAATAGGCAAAACTGAGACAAAGCAATCCGCGTCCCGGCTTTACTGCCTCTGTACACTCAGACTGAAATCCTTGTAGAATGCCAAACAAGGGAAATGCTTCAGGGCCATTCATCTAAAGTCCTGAGATGCTGTGATTGAAAGTAACATGTGGAATCAGTTTGAGAAAAATAAACTTAAGTTGGGGGAAAATGACACAAGTAATAAACCTAGATAGAGTGGAGACTGAAAAAAGGAAATAGCTTCAGGGAGATATTCTGAGATGCAGCAGACAGAAATTTCAAAGCCAGAGAAACAGAATTGGCGTACATGAAACATACTACCCTGGAATATTATGTATCACCTATGTCTTCACTATATTTGCAAAAAATTATTTTACATACTGATCTGCAATCCAAAATAGGGTGTAATATATCTCATTGATAAAATACTTTTGTTCCTTAATGAACTAAAAATAGAGCTGATCAGGTAGGCATGGTTGGAAATGGTAGGATCAGGTAGACATGGTAGGAAAAGCTCTCAAGTGGAGACAAAAGTACTGGGTTCTACCTGACTTAGCCACCAACTGCCCTGGTTTCAATGGGGACATCACTTCGCTTCTTTGGATCTCACATTTTCTTTTTTTCTTTTTTTTTTTTTTAAAGATTTTATTTATTTATTTGACAGAGATAGAGACAGCTAGCGAGAGAGGGAACACAAGCAGGGGGAGTGGGAGAGGAAGAAGCAGGCTCATAGCGGAGGAGCCTGATGTGGGGTTCGATCCCAGAACGCCGGGATCACGCCCTGAGCCGAAGGCAGACGCTTAACCGCTGTGCCACCCAGGCGCCCCTGGATCTCACATTTTCTAACTATAAAGGTGAAAGAAGAAGACCTTGAAGATCCCCCAGGCTCTGTCTGTGAATCCAAAAATCTAACAACTCCTAATGCTTAGGATGTTTAACAAGCCTTTACTGAGGATGACATTATAGTTTTTACTGTCACAAGCAAATGGACTCAAACATAAGGTAAGATATAAGGGAAGTTTTATAGGGCAAAACAATAACCTTAGAGAACTTGAATGAGACGGCTAAAAAGGTCCCATTTAAAATTATGCCAGAGCAAACGGTAAAATGTTTAGAGTTAAAGGAGGCATGACGTATTTAAGTAAGAACGGAACTGAGAATGTGTATCTTTTTTTTTTTTTATTAATAATGATTTTTTATTATATTATGTTAGTCACCATACAGTACATCCCCGGTTTTCGATGTAAGGCTCGATGATTCATTAGTTGTGTATAACACCCAGTGCACCATGCAATATGTGCCCTCCTTACTACCCATCACCGGTCTATCCCATTCCCCCACCCCCCTCCCCTCTGTAGCCCTCAGTTTGTTTCTCATAGTCCATAGTCTCTCATGTTTCATTCCCCCTTCTGATTACCCCCCTTTCTTTATCCCTTTCTTCCCCTACTGATCATTCTAGTTCTTATGTTCCATAGATGAGAGAAATCATATGATAGTTGTCTTTCTCTGCTTGACTTATTTCACTAAGCATTATCTCCTCCAGTGCCGTCCATGTTGTAGCAAATGTTGAGAACTCATTCTTTCTGATTGCTGAGTAATATCCCATTGTATATATGGACCACAACTTCTTAATCCAGTCATCTGTTGCAGGGCATCTCGGCTCCTTCCACGATTTAGCTATTGTGGACATTGCTGCTATGAACATTGGGGTGCATATGGCCCTTCTCTTCACTACGTCTGTATCTTTGGGGTAAACACCCAGTAGTGCAATGGCTGGATCATAGGGTAGCTCAATTTTTAACTTTTTAAGGGACCTCCACACTGTTTTCCAGAGTGGCTGTACCAACTTGCATTCCCACCAACAATGTAGGAGGGATCCCCTTTCTCCACATCCTCTCCAACAATTGTTGTTTCTTGCCTTGTCTATTTTTGCCATTCTAACTGGCGTAAGGTGGTATCTCAGTGTGGTTTTGATTTGAATTTCCTTGATGGCTAATGATTTTGAACATTTTTTCATGTGTCTGTTAGCCATTTGTATGTCTTCATTGGAAAAGTGTCTGTTCATATCTTCTGCCCATTTTTTGATTTGTTTATTTGTTTCTCGTGTATTGAGTTTGAGAAGTTCTTTGTAGATCTTGGATACCAGTCCTTTATCTGTAGTGTCATTTGCAAATATATTCTCCCATTCCGTGGGCTGCCTCTTAGTTTTTCTGACTGTTTCCTTGGCTGTGCAGAAACTTTTAATCTTGATGAAGTCCCATAAATTCATTTTATCTTTTGTTTCTCTTGCCTTTGGGGATGTGTCATGAAAAAGGTTGCTTTGGCCGATGTCGTAGAGGTTGCTGCCTATGTTCTCCTCTAGAATTTTGATGGATTCCTGTCTCACATCGAGGTCTTTCATCCATTTGGAGTTTATTTTTGTGTATGGTGTGAGAGAGTGGTCAAGTTTCATTCTTTTGCATGTAGCTGTCCAATTTTCCCAGCACCATTTATTGAAGAGACTGTCTTTTTCCCACCGGATGTTTTTTCCTGCTTTATCAAATATTAGTTGCCCAAAGAGCCGAGGGTCCATTTCTGGGCTCTCTATTCTGTTCCATTGGTCTATGTGTCTGTTTTTGTGCCAGTACCATGCTGTCTTTGTGATCACAGCTTTGTAGTACAGCTCGAAATCCGGCATTGTGATGCCCCCAGCTTTGTTTTTCCTTTTCAACAGTTCCTTGGAGATTCGGGGCCTTTTCTGTTTCCATACAAATTTAAGGACTATTTGTTCCAGTTCTTTGAAAAATGTCCTCGGTATTTTGATCGGGATAGCATTGAAAGTGTAGATTGCTCTGGGTAGCATGGACATTTTAACTATGTTAATTCTTCCAATCCATGAGCATGGAATATCTTTCCATCTTTTTATGTCTTCCTCAATGTCTTTCAAGAGTGATTTATAGTTTCTAGAATATAGGTCCTTTACGTCTCTGGTTAAGTTAATTCCAAGGTAACGTATGGTTTTTGGTGCTATTGTAAATGGGATGGATTCCCTAATTTCTCTTTCTTCGGTCTCGTTATTCGTGTATAGAAATGCAACTGATTTCTGAGCATTGATTTTGTATCCCGCCACGTTACTGAATTGCTCTATAACTTCTAATAGTTTGGGAGTGGCTTCTTTTGGGTTTTCCATATAGAGTATCATGTCATCTGCAAAGAGAGACATTTTGACTTCTTCTTTGCCAATTTGAATACCTTTGATCCCTTTTTGTCGTCTGATTGCTGTTGCAAGGACTTCTAGTACTATGTTGAATAATAGTGGCGAGAG
Organism: Ursus maritimus; assembly: GCF_017311325.1. Taxonomy (NCBI): domain Eukaryota; kingdom Metazoa; phylum Chordata; class Mammalia; order Carnivora; family Ursidae; genus Ursus; species Ursus maritimus. The sequence goes on from NW_024425675.1 coordinate 15,165,740, forward strand.
TGGGCATCCTTGTCGAGTTCCTGATCTTAAGGGAAAGGCTTCCAGCTTTTCCCCATTGAGAATAATATTTGCAGTAGGCTTTTCATAGATGGCTTTTATGAGATTGAGAAATGTACCTTCTATTCCTACACTCTGAAGGGTTTTAATCAGGAAAGGATGCTGTATTTTGTCAAATGCTTTTTCGGCATCGATTGAGAGGATCATATGGTTCCTGAGTCTTTTCTTGTTGATATGATGTATCACGCTGATTGATTTGCGAATATTGAACCACGCTTGCATCCCAGGTATGAATCCCACTTGATCGTGATGGATAATCCTTTTAATGTACTGTTGGATTCTATTAGCAAGTATCTTGTTGAGGATTTTGGCGTCCATATTCATTAGGGAAATCGGTCTGTAATTCTCCTTTTTGAGGGGGTCTTTGCCTGGTTTGGGGATCAAGGTAATATTGGCCTCATAGAATGAGTTTGGTAGCTTTCCTTCTGTTTCTATTTTTTGAAATAGCTTTAGGAGAATAGGTATTATTTCTTCTTTGAATGTTTGGTAGAATTCCCCAGGAAAACCGTCCGGGCCTGGAGTTTTGTTATTTGGAAGGTTGTTTATCACTGACTCAATTTCTTCATAATTAATTGGCCTGTTTAAGGAATCAATTTCTTCCGGTTTCAATCTTGGTAGTTTATAGGTTTCCAGGAAGGATTCCATCTCTTCCAGATTGCTTAGTTTATTGGCATATAGCTGTTGATAAAAATTTCTAATAATCCTTCCAATTTCAATGGTGTTCGTCGTGACCTCTCCTTTTTCATTCATAATTTTAATAATCTGGGTCCTTTCTCTTTTCTTTTGGATAAGTCTTGCCAGTGGTCTGTCAATTTTATTGATTCTCTCAAAGAACCAGCTTCTAGTCCTGTTGATCTGCTCTACTGTACTTCTGGTTTCTGCTTGATTGATTTCAGCTCTAATTTTGGTCAACTGCTTCCTCGTGCGTGGATTAGGCCTGTCCCTCTGTTGCTGTTCCAGCTTCTTGAGGTGAGAATATAAAAACTGCATTTTAGATTTTTCTATTCTTTTGAGTGAGGCTTGGATGGCTATGTATTTCCCCCTTAGGACTGCCTTTGCAGTATCCCATAGGTTTTGGACTGTTGTATTTTCATTCTCATTGGTCTCCATAAATTGTTTAATTTGATTTTTGATTTCCTGGTTTATCGAGTCATTCCTGAGCAGGATGGTTCTTAGTCTCCAAGTGTTTGAGTTTCTTCCAAATTTTTCCTTGTGGTTGAGTTCCAATTTCAGAGCGTTGTGGTCTGAGAATATGCAGGGGATAATTTCAATCTTTTGGTATCGGTTGAGACCTGTTTTGTGTCCCAGAACATGGTCTATTCTTGAGAATGTTCCATGGGCATTAGAATAGAATGAGTATTCTTTGGTTCTGGGGTGTAGTGTTCTATATATATCTATGAGGTCCAACTCGTCGAGTATGGCATTCAAAGCCTTTGATTCTTTGCTTAGTTTTTGCCAGGGTGTTCTGTCTATTTCTGAGAGTGGAGTGTTGAGGTCCCCTACTATTAATGTATTTTTATTTATATGTCTCTTTATTCTGGTTAAGAGTTGGCTTGTGTATCTTGCTGCTCCCCTGTTGGGGGCATATATATTTATAATTGTCATATCCACTTGTTGAATACTTCCCTTAAGAATAATATAGTGCCCTTCTGCATCTCTAACTATAGTCTGTAGTTTAAAATCCAATTTATCTGATATGAGAATTGCTACCCCAGCTTTCTTTTGAGGTCCATTTGCGTGAAAGATGGTACTCCATCCCCTTACTCTCAGTCTGAATGCATCTTTGGGTTCGAAATGAGTCTCTTGTAGACAGCAAATGGATGGGTCATTTCTTTTTATCCAATCTGCAACCCTGTGGCGTTTTATGGGATGGTTCAAACCATTTACATTAAGACTGATTACTGAGAGATATGATTTTAATGTTGCCATGTTGCCAGTAAAGTCTTTGTTTGTATTGGCTGTGACTTTCTGTTCTGTATCACTCTTGGGGCCTTTTTACTTTTATAGAACCCCCCGTAATATCTCCTGTAGGGCTGGTTTCGTGGTTACAAAATTGGTTAGTGACTGGCGATTCTGAAATGTCTTTATTTCTCCATCAATTCTGAATGACAGCCTTGCTGGATAAAGGATCCTTGGCTGCATGTTTTTCTCTGAAAGAGCTTTAAATATGCTCCCCCAACCCTTTCTCTCATTCCAGGTCTGTGTAGACAGGTCTGACGTAATTCTGATGCTTTTGCCTTGGTACGTGAGAAATTTCTTTGCCCTGGCCGCTTTCAATACTGTATCCTTGCATCTAATATTTGCGAATTGCACTATGACGTGACGTGGCGTAGGTTTGTCGTGGTTGAGCTTGGGAGGGGTCCTCTCTGCCTCTTGGACACGAATGTTTGTTTCCCTTGCTAGATTAGGGAAGTTTTCAGCTACAATTTGTTCAAATATCTCTTCTAGACCTCTGTTTTTCTCCACCCCCTCGGGGATGCCGATGATTCTAACATTGGATCGTTTCATTGAGTCAGTAATCTCCCGTAACCTACATTCGTGGGCGTGGATTTTTTTAAGACCATCTTCTATTTTCATTTTTTCCTCTATTAACCCATCCTCCAATTCACTAACCCGTTCCTCTGCTTCTGCGACCCTGGCCGTCAGAGCCTCTAGTTTTGCCTGCATTTGGCTCATAGAATTTTTAATTTCTGTCAGATTCGCTCTCATTTCTGTCCTTAGGGATTCTATATTCTCAGTAACCTTTTCGTTAATAGTTTTTTCAATTCTACTCATCATTTTGACCATCGTTACTCTGAATTCCATTTCTGATAATTTGGTTACATCCATATCCATTATTTCTGTGGCAGAGGCCACAGAATCACTGTCTTTTCTTTGCTGGGGGGGGCTTCTCCTTCTTGTCATTCTGATGAAGAGAGGTTGCGGGGTTTCCAGAGCCCAAATTATTGACTGGGTCCCAGGCCGTGCCCCTTGTTTTATAGGGATCTTAGGGATGTGGGCTTCTTCTTTAAAGATTTTATTTATTTATTTATGTGGCAGCCAACCAGCGAGAGAGGGAACAGAAGCAGGGGAGTGGGAGAGGAAGAAGCAGGCTCCCAGCGGAGGAGCCCGATGAGGGACTCCTTTCCGGAACGCCGGGATCACGCCCTAAGCCGGAGACAGGCGCTCAATGACTGCGCCACCCAGGCGCCCGGGTTGTGGGCTTCTTGATTTTTCAGCCTGCCTTCTGTGTTCTGGGGGAGGGGCCTGCCGCGCCGATACTCAGGCAACCCTGTTTGGGTAGAGTCTCCGTGTCCCCTGCGAGGGAGGATGGGGATGGGCACTCTCTGAGCCGGTATTTCCAGGCTTTTGTTCTCTGGCGGCTTTCCCTGGCGGTCGGCTATGCCTCTTCTGAGAGTCAGAGCAGCAGAGGCTGCATTGTCACAGAACAGAGGGATTGCGGCCCATTCTCCACTGATGTTCTGGCCACTTTAACTCTGTTACTGTTGGTGCTGCTCAACCCTGCGGCGTCCCGGGATGTGCGCACCACACCCGGCATCCCAGCCCTCACTTCCAGGGCCGGCGTGTCTCTGTCCTTTGTGTTTCTAATGCCGCCAGCCACCGGCCGCCCCGCGCGCTCCCGGGTCTCCCGGTCTCAGTCTATGCCCGGTGAGCACACCTCGATTCCGGAGTTTCGTGAGAAGCCTGGTGGCGCGCGCACCCGGTTCAGGGTCTCAGTCTGCTGTTTCGCGGGTGCCGACCGCGAGTCCGCCCGCTCCCCCGTGCAGGTGGCCCGCCAGCCGCCAGCCGCCCCACGCATGCTCCGGGAGTTCCCGGTCTCAGTCTGGATCCCGTGAGCACACCGGGATTCCGGTGTTCCGGGAGATGCCTGGTGGCGCGCGCGTTCACGGCTCACCGGTCTCAGTCCGCTCTCTCGCGGGTGCCCTCTGTGAGTCCGCCCGCTCCCCCGTGCAGGTGGCTGCCGCTTCCCGGCGCCCAAACGCGGCGGCTCCCTCCCCCTTCCGTTTATCTTCCGATATCTGTGCACGGTTTACAGCTCCCCTCTTCGTACCTCAATACTCAGCGCTGGAGATGTTCATTTGTAGAGATCCAGATGCATCATCCTGCGTCTCAGGCTGATTCCGTGGTTATTTAGGCTGGTCTGGTACCTATCCAGCTCGACTCAGGGGACCGGCTGAAAAAGGGGTCCCCTACTCCTCCGCCATCTTAACTCCTCTCCGAGAATGTGTATCTTAAATGTGCCTAGGTGAAATATATGTTTGAAGGGTAATCTTTCAATCTTTCTTCCATTCGGCAGACACGATTTCATTTTTTACTATGTCAAAATGATCAAAAAGCTCATTGATTCCTTTCCCATCTTTGGTTTTGTCTTCAAGCAAGCACACTGGATCATCCACACACATTCTCAAAAATCACAGTCCTGGGTTGATGGAGATTAACCTGGGCCATCCCTGCAGCCCGCCTCCTGGAGAGGAGGGCCAAGGTTTTGAGCAGTGCAGGCGGTTGCAGACGGATCTGGGATGACAACACCAGGTAAGGACAGAAGCTGGCCTGTGCTGTCTCCTGCCTCTGCTGCAGCTCCTCAGCTCCCCTGCACCCCTCCCAACAACAACCCCACCCTCCAAAGACAAAAACAGCAGCAAGTTGGAAAGTGATCTCCGTCAAAGTTGCAGGGGCTCTAAAGGGAAAGGACGGTTGTCAGTGCTTTGCTGATAAGACCTGGTCCTTTATTATTTAGCAGGAGACACCATAACCCATAACCTGAGACAGATTCTCTGTGACTCATTCGCCTCATCTGGACAGTGGATTTAATAGCAGTATCTACTTCCTTGCATTGTTGTAAAGATCAAATGAGATAATCCATTTTAAAGGCTTAGTAAATATAGCCACATATACCAAGGGTCACATAAATGCCATTGTTTTTTTTATCATTATTATCAATATCATCGTCACCATCATCATTATCATAACACCCTGGACAATGTATAATTAATTTCCAAAGATGAAAGAAGTTGACAAGCACAAATATATAAAAAATGCAGACAAACAGACACCCAAACAGAGAGTTTACTCATTCTTCCGTGCCCTCTCAATATCATCGTCACCATCATCATTATCATAACACCCTGGACAATGTATAATTAATTTCCAAAGATGAAAGAAGTTGACAAGCACAAATATATAAAAAATGCAGACAGACACCCAAACAGAGAGTTTACTCATTCTTTCGTGCCCTCTTCCCAGGGCTTCTCCTGTATCAAAATGCTGCCATTCACAATTGGGACTACAAAGATCGTAACATCACTCTACCACTCAGGCCCTGTTAGCGTGTGTGGCTGATTAACATTAACACACACACTTATTTTACCCTCTTCACCAAATATTTCCTAAAAAGAGTGGGGTTAGAATTCCCAGGTCCTAATTACAAATGGTACCATAATATGACAACCTGCTGACTTCTCCAGATATACTAAACACAGAAATTTTACAGCACTTAAAGAATTTGCGGTTTAGAGGCTCATGGACAGTGCCTGACTTACAGTAAACTTATAGGACTCGTCATCATCATCACCATCCTTTTTGTAACGACTTATAAGCTGTCTATTCTCTCTAACCATTAGATATCACATTTCCCAAGTAAGGATTCTTCTTGATAAATTTAATATGTTGAATACTGCTTGACCCCAGGAGAGTTTATTAATGAATGAATAACTGATGCATATGTGAATAAAATAATGAATGGATAATCAAGTAATTAAGAGCGAGTAAATCAGAGCCAGTAGATTTGTTGGTCATATTCTATTCTGTGGTGGCCATCTGGTCATTCCTCTAATCTCTTGCCAAGCTGTTGTCAAGTTTGATTTGTAATCTTGGTAAAAATATATGCTCGCTTCTATAAGCTTCATTAATTCCTTTCCTCTTGCTAACGTGTTTGGATATTATAATGTTGAGGTGGCAGGAATCTAGAATAAACTCTAATTTTTCTATGAATCAAAAGTAAAGCCTAGTTTGGACTAGGTAAAAATGAATCTAAATGAAGAAATGAAATTAGCTTCATGATCTCATCCAGGTGAGTGTGTGGGTAAAAATTCTGCCATACGATGGTGACCAACACCCTGGAGGTTTTGATTCAGGGATTTTCAACTTTGTTGAGATTGGTCACCTTATCCATAGGACCAGAGCTTCAGTTCTGATCTATAGAAACCGGGTTACCGAGCAGCAACTTACACAATGCAAATTTATGAGAGGCTGAGGTCCAAATCAGAATGCCAATATTTTCATTTACACATACCACTGGACAAACAGTCATGAAGATCACTTTGCTGGTGGACTCTTTGTTTTTTTGTTTGTTTTCCTTTTCTTTGTTTTTTGCTTTTGTTTTTTTCTTTTCTAGAGGGAGAGAGAGAATCCTGAGCAAGGTCCATGCTCATTGTGGAGATCGATGCAGGGCTCAATCTCACGACCCTGAGATGGTGACCTGAGCTGAAATTAAGAGTTGGACACTTAACTGACTGAGCCATCCAGGCATCCGGGTGGATTCTTTCTTTGAAGGGAACTTTATATGGTGGCCAAATAATAATTGAAAAATTGCTTAGTGATCAAACTAAGAAAAAATAGATGATCTTAATATAACAGCGTTCAGCAAAGAAAGATAGGGCTATCTTCCCCATTGTGGAGATAGTGCCTTCCGTGTCTTCTCTTTAAATCACCCCCTTCTTTGAAAATGTGGAAAGACCTATGGTCTATATCCTGATGTAGTCTTAAGGACTACTGTGAGGAGGAAATGAATAATATATATAAGAGGCATTGCCAGGTAATTAGTAATAAATCTATCAGTATTCTTTAAATTGGGTTATGTGTACTCCTGAGGGAACACAAATGCTTGACCTCTTGAAACTAAACTTCCATATTTATTATGTCTTATAACTGATCTCCTTGAAAATACCTTTCAGTCCTCAGGATCTTTCTATGGTGCATTTCTTAGTATTGTGAAAACCTCGTAAGCACCAAGCAAGGAACATTTACAAATACTTGTGTCAGAAGAGCTTCTATAGACAGGTCTCCTAACACCTCTTTCAGGGAAGCATTTCAAGTTTTTGGTTTTTATATTTAATAACTGTTTATCATATGTAGACTATACTTATGACAGTTTGATCAGGTAGGTAATCCTAACTATTGTAACGATAATTCAATCCAGAGAAATAATTCAATATATTGAGAACTGTGGTCACAGAGAATTTTTTTAAATGTTATTTCAATTTATGAAAGTATTTTTATTGAAAAAATTATGATAAATACCTCGGTAAAAGATTTTCAGGCATAAAATACATTATGTTGGGATAAATTTTGTGGTGAATTACAACAGAAATATGATTTTAAGGATTTAAAAAACATGCAAAAAATCTGACTTATAAAACCTTATGTTTTTAAAATAAATAATGGTGGATTACAGATTGTTGGTATTTTTGTTCATACTGGATTCATTTTAATGTGATGGTGCACTTTCATTAGCCAGAGATTGCTTTTTTTGTGATACCAGCAATTGAAACTTATGGTAAAATATTTTACACGTCAATTTTAAAATGACAGAGGAAATGAATAGGTTTCCAAATTTCTTTTTGAGGGATATAAAAAAAAAAAAATTTAGAGCACTGGGGCAAACTGATCACCCATTCTTTTTCTTTCTTTTCTTTTCCTTTTTTTTTTTTTTGACTACCCATTTTCCATTAAAAATGTCAATGTCTCTGCCTAAGCCACAGCTTTCAGAAAGTTAACACAGTTCCGTGTGTGCTGTCTATATTCTAGGATTGTATTAACATTCCACGCCTCCCTAATCCTGTTTATATGTTATTGCTTAGTTTAAGGTTCCTTTGTTGTTTTTAAGGTTACTTTGCTGTTTTGTTTTCAGATCACTGACCTCATCCATTTTCAGGTTGCCTTTTCATAATTTTATTGGCAGAACAACCATCTTTCTCTATGTTCCTATGTTATCCTGTTGCTTCTCAGTGTAGTGTGGAGATGGGGAGATGGTGAGGATGTTATAAGAAAGGATGGAAATGTCTCAGAGAAAACAATGGAATGGTCAAAGATGGCTTCTGAGAAGTAAGATACAGATGGATAAAGCTTCACCTTTTTTTTTTTTTTAAAGTACTCACTGGAAGGAGAAACAGCTCTATCCTTAAAGGAAATGATAATATAGACGTATCACTACCATTTATGATGAGATCTTCAGCCTCCCAGTTCTCATGCAAATAAAATTCTAGTTCTTGAAGATCAAAGGAAAATTTAATAAACACATTCCCATGGTGGGGGGGGAGTTAACATGCTACAGTAAACCTTTTCTGAAATGCTTATGTTGTCATGTCTTTGAAGTTGACTTCAGTTATTGAGTTGGATGTATGCTTCCTTGCTGAGAGAGAGAGAGAGGAAGGAAGGAAGGAAGGAAGGAAGGAAGGAAGGAAGGAAGGAAGGAAGGAAGGAAGGAAGGAAGGAGATGGGGTGGGGGAGGGAAAAAGGGAGGGAGGGAGGGAGGAAGGAAAGGAAATAATCATCTAATAGGTGATAGACAGGCTACTATATGTAACTGTGAAGTCTGTTCACTGCCAATTACACTTTGCCAAGAAGCTCAAGTGAGATTGGACTGAAATCCAACTCATGTACTTTCCATCAAACTATGATATCCAGGTTGTAATGTCCATGAGGGAATATCTTTTTCTTATTTGTACAAAGGTACACATAGGCTAGTAGTAGCCTATTCTCCCTGGCTCTGACTTCTCACATTTCATGTTATCTTCAGAAAATCATGTTGGCTCTATCTTCAAAACAGACCCAGAACCTGACCAACTTTCAACAATCTTCACTGGCACCAGCTGGGCCCAAGCCACCATAACTCATGTCTGGATTGTTTCAATCACCTCTTAACTAAGCTCCCTGCTGCCAAATTTCCCCCATTGTAGTTTATTCTCAATACAGCAGCCAGAATGATCCTGTTAAAATGTAAATTTGATCATGTCACTTCTCTGCTCAAAAGACTCCAGTGGTCCCATCCCATCCAGAATACAAGCCAAAATCCTTACAGTGGCTACCAGGCCGATGTGCTCTCCCCTATTTGTCCTAAATTCCTGAACTCATCTCTGACTTTTCATCCACTCATTCTACTCCAGCCACACAGGTCTCCGCATCGTTCCCTTGAAACACCAGGCATGCCTCTGGCTCAAGATATTTGTGTTTATTGTCCTGTCTGTCTGGAGCCCAGACATCTGTGTGGCCCATTCTATAATCTCCTTAGAGTCTTGGCCCAAATGTCACTCTATGTGTGAAATCTTCTCCAACTATCCTATTTTAAAAAGCAGCAACACACACAGGTACACTGTATTAAGCAAGTCTTTTGTTTTCTGTATCTGTTGGCCTACTGTACTTGACTAATAATAAAACCTACATTTTAACACACACATACTTGGTTCCTTTCTCTGCTTTATTTTGTTCCATACCTATTAGAATAGCTATTATCAAAAAGACAAGTGATAACAAGTGTTGGAGAGGATGTGGAGAAAAGGGAACTGCTGTGTACTTTTGGTGAGGATATAAATTTGGTACAGCCACTATGAAATACAGTATTGGAGGTTTCTCAAAAAATTAAAAACAGAACCACTATACGATCCAGCAATTCCACTTCTGGGTGAAATACTCAAAGAAAATGAAAAACAGAATTTTGATGAGATGTCTGCACTCCCATGTTTATTACAGAATTATTCAGAATAGCCAAGATATGGAAACAACCTAAGTATCCATCAACAGATGAATGGCTAAACAGGATATGTATGTATGTGTGTATATATATATATATACACACACACATACACACACACACACGCACACTTTGGTATACTATATATATATATATACACACACACATACACACACACACACGCACACTTTGGTATACTATGCAGCCACAAGAAAAAAGGAAACTTGCCATTTGCAACAATATGGATGGAGCTTGAGGGCAATCCAAGTAAGTGAAATAAGTCAGACAAAGACAAATATTGTATATTACCTATATGTGGAATCTAAAAAAGTCAAACTCAAGGAAACAGAGAGTAGAATGATGGTTACCAGGAGCTGAGGGTAGGTGAAGTGGAGAGATGCTGATCAAAGGTATAATCTTCTAGCTATAAGTTCTATGGATCTAACGCACAGCATAGTGACTGCAGTTAATAATACTATATTATATACTTGAAAGCTGCTAAGAGATAGATCTTAAATGTTCCCACCACACAGAAGAAATGGTAAGCAAGTGATTTGATAAAGGTGTTAGCAAATGCTATGGTGGTAATCATCTTGCAATATATACGTGTACCAAATCAACCCCGATAACCTTGACGTGTTGTATGTCTATTATATCTCAATGAGGCTGAAGAGGGGGAAAAATAGACTGGCTAATATTCATGACAGAGGATGTTCCTATTCTACATGAGACCAGCTGGAATGGAGATTTCAGAGTTGGTCTTACAGATTTCAAAGACGTAAGTTACCTCAAATCTAGGATTCTTACTCCCTTAATTCTTAAAATCTTTTTTCTTAATGGCATATATCCTTGACTTACACTGACAGATCCTAACATAGAAAACCCTTTGAAGAAGTCATTATTTCACAAATTATACAGATGTTTTGGAGATTTTTGTCCTCTATGCGCCATTAATGACAATGGCACGCCATTTCCTCCTCCTCCTCCTTCTTTTTCTTACTTAATCTAAGGAGAATTTTTGTTTCTTTTAAAGAAATGTCATGCCTCTTCCTAATGGACATTGTGAATCATGTAACTTCTTCTTTTCCTTTTTGCTTTAGTCATCAGAAAGGTCAGAATCAAATCTCAACTCAATGATTATTGAAAAATATGTAGTTTATATATTGTCATTCTAGAGTACCACTTTGCACCATACACCTCCTAGTGTAAAATTTGATGTTTTGTTCTCCATGTTTCTATAATTGTCATTTATATCTACTTGTACTTCAATCTCACTGTGTTCTTTTCAAGCCCTTTGTGAAATGATACAGATATTTAAGTAAATAAGTCAGCAAATGAAATCTCATTTGCTTGTGCCTTTGGAAACAATCATCTAAGTCCAGAGGAGCATAGAAAAATAATTTTACTGTGGACAAATTGAAATCCCTAGGAAGTGTGCAATATACTTCCTATAGATATTTTTATATCTATTATCATTTTTTCCCATCATGGTGTATCTAGAAGACTTCAAATAAAATTATGCCCTAACCATCTAAGAGAACATGACAAAAGGTCAAATAATCAGAAGTTCTTGGCTCAATAAATATATAAGAAAATTTTAATTTTATTGTTTATTTGAGAGAGAGAAAGCACCAGCAGGGTGGGGGGAGGGAAGGAGGGAGAGGGACAAGCAGACTCCTTGCTGAGCAGGGAGCCAGATGTAGGTCTCCATCCCAGGACCCTCGGATTATGACCTGAGCCAAAGGTAGATGCTTAACCAACTGAGCCACCCAGATGCCCCTTGGCTCAATAAATATAAAGACGTAAAATTAAAATCAGAATAGGTAAGCCACAAATTACAATAAAATTACTATAATTTTATTAAAATATTTTATATCATGAATTCAGGTTTTAAAGAAATCTAACATAATTAATAAACATTACGTTCTTACATAGTAGTAATTCAGTATCCTACTATCTTCACATTTGGCAACTATGCAAAGTTTAATTTTTGTAGATGTAAAAAAATCAACTTTTTCTACAATACTAAGAGTTTAGTGATAATTTCATACCACATATATTTATCTACCTACAACTACTAGCAAGGTCTTCCTCCTTTCTATACATTGGTCGTAGTCACCTGGCCTCACAAGGTTCTTTTTTGTGGCTACTTGATACAGTTCATGGGTATTTATTCTCATAATATGTGCAATCAAAAAATCCTGCATTAATTCTGTAGAAACGATGTTTTAATTAGGCAGCAGTTGGGTACTTTAAAGGCCAGTATGTTTAACTACCAGAACATCGCCAGCTCTAGCAGCAGATGGAGGGCAAACAGGTTGTTTGATCTATATAAACTATCTGGTTGGAAAGGAAATTGGACATTACGCTAACTTACTCTTATCCCTTAAGTATTTAATGTATCAGTGAAGTGTGCAAATCTTCTACAAGCATAACACAAAAAATATGAGAAGTAACTCGAAGAGCAAACTTCAGACTAACGACTGGCCTGAGAGCTTTCACAGGAGACTGAGGGCAGCACCCTGGGATGAGAAGGAAAAGGAAAGGAACAAGGGAGAGAGAGCAAGGGAAGGAGATGGTAAAAGAAAAATCCAAGTTCGCTTCCTCCTTGTGAAGCCTGAGTGACTTCTGCATGTGGTTAATGGGACACCTTTTGAGTTTTTTTCTGTTTCTTTCTGTGTTGTAGCACAGACAAGGTGCTGAAAAAAAGGAGGGTAAAATTCCTGAGGGCAAGGACTTTGTATACAGAACCTAGCACAGTGGCTATACCATAGGTACTTAAGTACGTATTTGTTCACCTCAATCATTCATGCTTTAATTTAACATAAGTTTAGTGAACACCTGCTATATGCAAGAAACTGCTCTAGGTCAAATGTGACTGAGGGCAAAGAGCAAATACTCTGGGGATTGATCATTGCAGTGATCGGACTTGGAATAGTTCTCAGCCCATACTGATGAGACTTCCTCATCCTCTTCTGTCCCAGACAAGATGCAGGAATATAGAGGCAAAGAGAGAGAAAGGACATAGGTTTGCAAGCCCCATGTACTAATCCCTGAGTTAAAGTCAGCTTTTCTCATTGCTGTCAAATTTTGTTATAGCTGTTAATTTTCTCCCAGTTGTGTTTGCTAGACTAAAGTTGGTTTTGATTGTTGTTATTAATTAAAGCTAATTTTTGTTGTTGCTGTTAGTTTTCTGCCAGTTGTGCTTGCAAGACACATGTGTAAGTTTAGCCCTCTTTTAATAGTTCCAGATGAGATATTGTAGTAAAATTTTTAAGTGAGCAAGAAAATAAGTGACATATGCATAGCCATAACAAAAGTTGATAATTTTTATATCTAAACTCCTTGATGTCAAGTTTGAACTATCTATCCTATTCTCTGTACTTACTGAATGACCCAAGGCTAAGTTTCAAGTCATTGGTCTAGATGGAAATAACATTATTTATTTTTATTTCTGAAAAACAAATCATAAATAGAACTTTACAGCATGCAGCTGTCGAGATAAAATAATTTATTTAAGGAGTTTGACATTATGGAGAGACATATTATTTCTTTGGTTTCCCTGATTACAGAAGAAGTAATACATAGTAAATGATAGCAAAATCTTCAATTTTGCAAAAACAAAGCTCTCAGCTCATCCTCCTACTTAAAAATCATATTTTTATATTATGTATTATTTAATGATGAATTATATTGCATATACATTACTATATATGAAAATTATCGTATATAACATACATATTCTAATTAGGGTCATATAAAAATATGTCTTCAAAATAGGGATATCTATTAGGGACCCAACATCAATTCCTAACTCTGCTACTAACTAGCTGTGTAACCTTGGCTGAATCATTTAAATCTTCAGCGAATCAGTGTTTTCACCCAAAAAAGTGACTGGAATGGGTTAGATGACCTCTTAAAAAGTATCACTATGGAACAGTCTAAAAAATAAACACGTTTAAAATTTTTAATACAATAAGGGGGATACATTTATATTTTCTATTTCCTAAAGTACTTTCCAAATTTTCTCTTGATAATACTATAAAAGAGACCCGTGAAAGAGATGTGACAAAAAGAAACAGTAGACTCATTTCATTTTGGAAAATGGAGGATCTCTAAACAAGACAAGTCTTGTACTTATTGATAGAAGGAGAAATATCATTGTCCTTCTAAAGAGAACATGATTCCCCAGGCTCATAACTTCCCCTGGTTGTTAAGAAAAGTAATCTAATTAAGAGGCTCTACAAGGAGATACGGACAAACGAATGCCCTGAACCATCCTCCCTCACTTTGCCCTCTACGGAATATGTGAATTGTAGAAACTGGAAACTGGCTAATTCAAATGAATCTTTGATTCACAGGACCATGACACATAGAAGAATTTTACATTATGTTATGGAAAAGTTTGGGGAGTAAAATTAACTTCCTAGGATTGTACTATAAAATAGAAAGTAGGAGTCCTTTGGTTTCTCAGTGATTCTTAGGATCTTGGACACTTCAGGGACACCTTAGAAATTACATTTTTCATTAAAAGTTACCTTTCTCCTCTCCCAGAAGATTTCTCAAGTCCTGGCTCCAGGCTGTGGTGCTGTGTCCAGACTAGTTTCTCCTAAAGACTGGGCTTTGACTTCCTGTGGGATCTGGAGGCCTGGGACTTCTTTGAGCTTATCCCACTTTCAGGAATAGAATCCCACCAGGTCTGACCCCTGGGCACTGGTGTGGATTCAAAGGAGTTGACCTGTTAGCATCACTGACCCAGACCATTCAAGTCATTTACTAAATCCTCTAAATGCTATTTAATGCTTCCTACAACAAACATCAAGAATATTATACATTTCTGATATATATTCAGGCTTAGAAGTATTCACAGGGACTTAAGACTCAGCATAACAATAGGCTTTTATACGGATACATATGCAATTTTCAATCACAAACACACTGGACTCCTAGCAAAGTGTGTGCTTGTCAAAACTGTAGCGGTTGTTGAATCCTGTATCAAATCAATTCCCCACATCTAGGAGTCCCAACAGCCTGCATAAACTGATTAGGAAAATATGAGTAGGTAGGTTAGTCCCCTTGAAACAGGATTATATTATAAAGGTCAAAGCCAAGCCCTGAGGTTGCAAGATAAAAAAACATAGATCTCTAAATATCTATAAAATTAACCAGCTTTGGATAAACCTTCTTCTTGTGATGACAACAGTGAATCATAACAATGACAAAGGGCATTTCAACTAAGTCAACATTAAGGAAGAAAGTCTCCTCCTACTGTCTGGCTTGGGTCTTAGCTTATTCTATACACCAAGAGCTGTATGTGAAGATAAACAAATCCATACCGAGACTTACTGCCCTGTAGACACACCAGAGAACACAGAAACTTATTGCTGCATGAAGTGACCACCAAATGTGGAGGCAGTTTGGGAGAGACAGTAGAAGGGATTTCAAAGTGTAAGTAGCCTCTCTTTATTTATAGAAGCTAGCTTTCCTTTAGATCAAGTTCTTACCAAAGGATTGAACTTTTATGGCTAAAGATGAAGTAATAGGAATAGCTTGAATTACAAAATCATAGTAATCAATAACCCTGTATACGACTACGTACGTAGCATCCAGCAATTCTGATTGGAATCACGGTTGTAAGTTTACATCTGAAACTTCCACAAGTAGAATTATTTCAACAAGCACCTTTGGCACGTGATGTCATGAAGAAGGCCTTTTTTTATCTGTGCTGGGATGGCAGGTGTACATAATGGAAGTAAGAGCAAACTTGGGAGCTAGACTGCCTGGGTTTGAATCACAGCTCAACTTTTTACTGGTCAAGGGACTGTGGCCAAGTCAAGTCACTTAACCTGACCATACCCAGATCCTCATGTGTAACTCAGAAATAATAGCACATACCTGTTTAGGTGATTTTGAGGATTCATTTACAGTGTGGCCGGCACGAAGTAAAAGAAATATTTAAGTATTAGCTATTATTATTATTATTATTATTCAATAAATATTTATTAAATACCTACAAAGTACCAGGTGCAAATGACTCATATAGTAAATATTAATGTAAGTTGGGATTTCTTTGTACCATATTAACATTCTATAGTTCTAAATTACTTATTTATTTTTCTTTAACAAAAGGAAGTGTGGCTTTGTAGGAGTCCCTTTTTGCCCCCATAAACAAGCAAATTCATTAAGAGAGAACAACTGAACACGAGAATGAAGTCATGCTACTTTTTTGTTTCAGTAAGGATCTCTTATTCTGTGAAAATGAAAATCCAATTTTTTAAATCAAAGAAGCAATTTCACATGTAATATCATATGGCGTTTACTTTGTTCAGAACTTAAAAGTAAAACCAATTCTTTGTGTTATTAGACTTGAGCTTTACTTCAAAAATAAGTTATAACAGCTAAATGGAATTAATCTAGAAGCAAAAAAAAAAAAAGAGGTTTCCTTAATCATGCCTAGCTTTAAAATCCCCCCAGAGGTGACCAACCTCCCAAAGGCAGTGGGTCTAAAATTAGGCCTCATTTCTAGGTAGGGAAGATGCAGCGAGCTTTTAAGCAGGAGGCAGAGGTCGGGACCCTGTGGCTTTCATTTTACAATGCCTGCAGTAGGTACTTGAGTAGGGAGCACAGCTCAGAAAATAATATTTCCCATGTTAGACTCTGTGGCCATGCCATTCAAAAGACTATAAGGCAATTTAACAGGTGTGAATGGTAATTATGAGAGATTGTGGAAGGGACACAGGAGAAAGGAGAAAAGGATAGAGAAGTGCACGGGAAGGAGCTGAAAAGCCAGGTGCGTGCGCGTATGCATTAAGTCAGGACAAGAAAAACCGGGAGCTGAGAAACAATGTGCTTACATGCCCTTATGGTGACACGCAAACCACCGTAATATTGCAATTTCAGTACTACAAAGAGAACAGAAATACTAACTGCCCCCTATTTTTTTAAAGGAGGATAAGGCGTATTGTGCTATATTCTAAATCTCTTCAGCTGGGAGAAGAAGGCATAGTGAATGGCAAGAAAGAAAAAAGAATGGAGATTGGATTCTACAGATGCAGAAAAGAAAAAAAAAAGAATAGTGGGAAAATCAGAAAGAAAGAAAGCCCAAAGTAAAGCAGAAAAGGGGAAAACATGAATTACCTGGAGCAGGACACTTCCAAGTGTCTACCTGCATTTGAGACTTCCGTAAACAGGGCACATATGTATTGGAGATGATAGGCATAAGTGAGAGAAATACTTAAGATGAGTTTTATATACACGCACACACATCTAACTATATTTTAAGTATGAGACTGAACTGTATTAAATAAATCTGTTATATGTTTATACATAGTTGAGTTTTTAAAAGTGGGGCTTAGCAGTCCTTGATTAAAAAACAAAGTAAACAGTCCCCCATCATGATTATAAAGTTTAAAGGGATCAGAGTAAGCCCAGTGCTGTCCCAGAATTTGGAATAATACACTCTTCTGCCCTTCATTTTCAGTAAGCTGTCAAACTTGTCACACAGTGGCCACTAATAATTAAAGGAACAGTGAATGAACGAACGAACGAATGAATGAATGAATGAACGAACGACAACTGGCTCTGTTAGGAAGCCAGCTCCACCACTTGCTCTGCCTGGGACTACTTGAAGCCTCAACTGCTTCACCAAGCTAATATAAAATGTACAACCCATATTATTTTTGTGAGAATGCAGTGAGCACACTGAGATAAAGGCTTACTTAGACCAGTGCCTATACACAGTCAGCGCCGATCTGAATTATAGTGACCACCTGCTGACACTATTACGGAGCCCATCACAGAGCACGAGGTATAGGATTTGTCTCGGTCCATAATTTTCCTGCCCGTAGATGTCTAAAATTAAGGCTGAGATATGCATTAAGTCTTGAAATTACAAAATCACAAGCTTTTAGTGACATCAATATATAATTTGGGTGGTGCCTTAGCAAGACATATAGGAAAGGCCACCGAGAAAGGAAAAGAAAGCAACCAAGGAAAGTAATTCAATTCGCCGGCATAGTTGTGGTCACTTAGTAAGCTCCCTTTTCAAGAGTGCCTGAGTCATTAAATGAGGATATATTTTGAGGGCACTGGGACACCATCTAATTGCAGGCTCCAGCAAGTTATTAAATGAGACCCCAGTGGTTTGAAAACAATTAATGAATCATTTAATGAATGGCACATCAGTATATTTGGAGGAGCCCAAGAGGCTTGAATGAGTTAATGCATGGTTCTAAGGGCATGATTAGTAGCAGGAGTTAAGGTTATGGACATTAAGAGAAATAAAAATAAGGGGCAGCAGAAAGAATCAACAGAGTTTGTCACCATATAAATTTAAATACACCCAAAAGGGAGGGGCGGTACCACTTCCACAAAATTTCAAATGGTTCTTAGGCATTTTATAATTGTCTTCAAGTAGTCAAGTAAGAGAAAGATGAACACTAGCACTGGACCATCTTTCCAGAAAAGCGACGAGTCGAAATTTGGGCTCTCTTATACTTTCATAAAAATGTTTCCCAGAGGTAGATGGGATTTTTTCCCTACGAATTTCTGCAGAATGTTAAGATCAAAGCATGGACTAACCTTGAATAAAGGCATATCAAATTACCCCCAAAGTATTGAATTAACTTTCCTAAGAGCTGAAATTCCTTCGGACACGGCCTTCGAAGACTGCTGGTTGGCACCGTCAAAACCATGACTCCTGTTCTACACATCCAGGTGATGAAGCATCTTGCCTGATTTGCAGCAGGTGTTCTTCTTTCGTGGCATTTTTAGTCCCTGAGCTTTTCACTGATTGCATGACCCCTCCCCATTTCCCCCAGGGATGGCCAGGGCTAGGGCAAACTCTGTTGTCGGACACGCTTCTCAGATGCCTGTCGCTCAGCCACCTGGCTCTGTGCAAGTGTGGTCTGCTCCAGCACTGAGCCTCTGTTCCATCTGCTTCGTGTAGTATGTCCCTCAATCTGCACTAACTTCCCCGACGCAGACTGGCTGTCTCCTACTGCCATGCTCTAGTTACCCAGCCTGCTCTTCTCCTGGTCTCTTCGGGCTTCCTCTCCCTCAGTCGTCCTTCAGATACCAACCTAATACTAGGTCTTACCCCAATCCGCTGCCCCCCTGCTGTGGGTCATCCCCTCCTGAATATTTATTTATTTTTTCATCATTATTTTGAAGGCTGCCCTATAGTCCGTGGGAGATCAATAACCAGAAGGAAAAGAAAGGACTTGGCTTGAAAAATTAAAATCTGCAATTTAGGCCAAATCCTAGACACAAGTGAATGATTGCCTGATAATTTTAAGACTCCCAGAATTCTCAGGGAGTAAAATTCATATCCCTTTGGTCCGTTCGGTTCAATAAATATTTATTAAACAATACGTTCTTATCATTCTCTTGGAAAAGCTGATAACTCAGTCTGCTGGTTTATTAAAAAATTTACAGTAAAATAAAGGGAGGGCAAGAATCCTCTTCCAAGGTGAAGGCTTAAATTGTGGCAAATCCATGAACACTTGCTCACAGGGGGACACCGAAGCTGCCTGCACCTGAAGCAGGGTGATCCGTAAGCCCCTCTACAAACCGCGTCCCAAGGGCCACAAAACAATTTCTCAAGACAGAATGTGGGCTGTGGAGCAGTAATTCAAAATCTTGTTTTCTTCCTTCTTTTGGCTGCCTCAGCACTAATGTCATCTTTAAATGACTTACATCCTGCTGATGTTGTCTATGTAATTAGAAAAAGCTGTCTATCCTATTTCAAGCAATAATCTATTTTATTTTTACTTTTGGTGTCAAATGAACTGAATAACTGAACACTTTTACATGCAAGACGAAGGCTAATACTGTCTCTGATGTCACTGCTATTTCCGAGTGGTCCCTACTCCTCCATTATCTACTGATGAACAGCGAACACATTCCTATTTCACACGTACAGCATATACCTGTGAACACACACGTGTGCACACAGGCACACACTCACACACACATTTTATGTAGCCTCCTCACTCTTGAGACAAACTTTCACTCACATAAATTATTTTTCAAGCTTCAATCACTAGCTTCTCTGATGAGAAGAGTTTCACTGAATGCCAATGATCCAGACTAGAATGAACATGTTATCTATAACCCCCAAAGAGAAATAATTAAAAGATTAAAAAATATACGCCTAATATCTAAAGCAGTGCTTTTCCCATTAGTGTGTTCTGAGGACCCACAGGTGTTCCTGAGAAACTTTCAGGGGGCCATGAGGTTAAAATTATTTTATGATATTGATACCCTAATTTGTCTTTTTCACCCTCATTTTTCTCATGAGTCCACAGTGGAATTTTCCAGAGGTTATACGCTGTGTGATGATAGCGTAAGAGACTGAATGCGGAGGCAGATAGCAGATCTAGCCCTCTTCTGGTAAGCTGACTACTGAAGAGATTTACGAAAATGGGAAACATAGCTCCCAACTTTTCTCACTGTTTTTGTTTTCAGAAATCTAGTATTTTTTCAGAAAAAAAAATGCCACTTATATAAACAAGTAGTGGGTTTATTTATTATTTTAAAGTAAATGATTAGGTAAACATTTTAAATTTATTTTAAGTTTCTAATACAGTAAATATCAAGAGATATACCTCACAACGAACAAATTCCTAGGGTCCTCAATGACTTTTACAAGCTTCACGGGATCCTGAGACAGAAACATTTGAGCATCACTGGTCTAAGTACATTAAAGATGAGTTTCTGCAGCATGAACATGTTTGAGGTGGGGAAGCTGGACGACTGAGAGGCATGCACGTTGAGGCCAAATGACTGAACTGCATTTTATTTTTCTTTATCCTGTCTCAGCCTCTAGGATTGTTTTCAAGTCTGAAATTAAAAAGGAAGGAAGGAAGGGGGGAGGAAGAAGGAAAAAAAGAGGAGGGGGGAGAGAGGAGAGAAGAGAAAGAAAGGAAATTGTAGGAAAAGAGAAGCCACAATATTGATCCTAGAAAGCACTATTGAAACTACTTCAATATTCCAGAAAAAAAGAAAAGGAGACATGAGTTCTCAGCATTCCTTTCCTCCTCCTCATTGAGACTGACCAGGCCTTTGAGGTAAACCATTATACACTCATGTAGGATGCAGAGAAGTTACACATAAAACAGAAAAAAAAAAAAAAAAGTTAATTTCAGTTTCGAGTTTCATGCTTTGGATTTTAAATGTGAACAAAATATGTCTGAGTGTATATTGAGAAGGTCAGGTCCTGGAACCAACTATCAGGACCGGCTAGGCTTTCTCACAGCCTACTTATTAAACCCCTTCCACTTTTCTCATCATTCCTTATAAGCCATGCATTCTTAACTTTTTATTGCTTTTTTTTTTTTAATAAATTTTAGCTCCCTTGAATTATATGACGAATAAAGAAACCAGGGCTGGGGTTCAAGCAACCAATATAAAATGGGGCTCTCATTTTCTTTGTTTTACTTATGTGCTTCTTTTAACGGCTGGTCAAAGCGTAATCTTGGCTGGCATTGTCAGGGTGTTGACTAATATCTGAACTTACTTTAAACAAATCTTTCTGACATATGCTACTGTTTATCTACATCTCATCTGTTCGTTCACAGTTGTTTCTTTGAATCCACACGCTGAATTTCCTACTTGTCCTTATAAACCTTTCGCATTATTATATTGGATTCATTGAGATAGCTCTCTCCCACATTGCTTCATGACGTCTATTTATGGAAGCAGGACAGCAGCAAGGAAAAAGAACGGCCTGATTTTGGATTCAGACAGAACTGGGTGTGAGTCCCAGAGCTGCTAGCTGACTATTCAATTTCTCCAAAGCCCGACTCACCTCTTCCTCCATCTTTCCATTACGAGCCTAAACATGGATTTTTAAAATCCTGACACTGACCTTCTGGGCTTGTTTTTCCCTAATCAGAGGATGCAAATTCCCTGATCCTTTCGTCTTTATTGCTATATTCGCTGTTGAACAATGAGTTGATGTTTACTGTGTGAAGTTGCAGTGGAAATTAATGTAAACGAAAATTTCAAGACCTTGTGAGGAAAAGCAAGCAATTCTGAATTCGTGTTATTCCGAACCTTATTATGAACGTTCATATTGCTTTGGAATGAGCCAGAGTTCCATGCTTAGGAATCCATCAAAAGAAAGTCCAGTAGTCACCTAACTAGATACGTGGTAGGCACACAATATCAACTTTAATTAAAACATGTCAAATTTCAAGAGATGAACTGCCACTGGAACCTGCAGTCAAAGCCTTGGAAAATTGACGTCTAACAGCATAAAGTGATTGCATAAAGAAGCAACTGAATGTTAAGTGAAGCTAGACATTTTTTCCATCCAATCAGAACACTGAGAATTTGTAAAATGTAAATATTTAAATATGAGCTCTGTATAATAATAAGATATGTAAAATATATAAAACGTAATGACACAGTAATTAAAAATTGTTAGTAAATTACAACACCTTCCACAACCCGAAACTGGAAAAGTTATCTGAACTTATTGGTAGTTTCAATGAATGAGAAATAGATAAATTTATTTAGCACTCTAAACAAATACAGAATTCTTTAACTCTTTTCATGGTATCAGTAATGTAGTGGATTTTAAAGATTTTTGTTGCCATATCTGCCTTTTCAAGCAATTCAGAGCAGGCTTATAAGACTTTACATATGGGATGTTAAAACAAGTTGTCAAAAAGTAGAAAAGTTCTATTAAAAGTTCTGTTACCTGGCACCATATAGTTGATGTTTAAGCAGTAAATCTTGTTGGTATTTCACTAAATGGTAAAGTTGCCTCACAGTTATTAATTCAGTGAAACTATTTTTGAATGGTTAAAAAGTTCACAATATAAAGGAGACACTGGGTGAGAAAGTGAAAGACTACATCTTAAAAGAAATAAACATCTTATATGTAAGTAAAGCCCAGAGGCAAGAGAACTGGGACTTATTTAGGATACTGGAAAAAACATCCAATTCTTTAAAAAACTTAGGAAGGTTTAAGGTTTACTTGAGTACAACTTCATGTTAAATTCTCCTGTGTCAATAAATGTTCTGGATCTCATAAAACTGTTATGAAAATTAAAATCAGATTATTGATAAACATATTTTGCAAACTCTTAAAAACTTTAAACATAAGGTTATTTTTAAAAAATCATTTTTGCTGATTTATATAGTATTTTACATGGTTCTTGAAGGAGCAGAAATGGAAAGAAAAAAAAAATTCCAGGGACAACAACAGCATGTAACAATGTAGAAACAGTAAAGTTTAAATTTAGTATGAGTTGGATGGGACAAAAGTCTAGAAAGAAAATAATGGGGGTGTGCCTGCCTGGTGCAGTCAGTTAAGCGTCCGACTATCGGTTTCAGCTCAGGTCACGATCTCAAAGTCATGAGCTCGAGCCCCACCTCAGGCTCTGAGCTCAGCGTGGAGTCAGCTTGAGATTCTTTCTCCCTCTCCTGCCGCCCCTCCTGCTAGTGCTCTGTCTCTCAAATAAATAAAATCTTAAAAAAGAGAGAGAGAGAATAATGAGAGTCAAGAAAGAAGAACCTGAAAAAAGACAATTCATGAAAAGCACTGGAAGATTTATTCATAGAGAATTCCAAAATACCCCCTCCTCTGCCTAACACCTTGTATGATACATTACCAATATTAATAATATGTTTGTTAAGAATAATATAATAGATATAATACTTTTCTCACTTATTCTAAATAGAAAAGTTTTTTAAAAAGTCACTATTCAAGTTGGTCATGTAATAGATACCACAGAATACCAAAAGATTATTAACATACTTCCAAAAGTAGTCACCTAAATTTAGAGTACAGATGATCACGTTGTATTCTTAATGTTTTGAAACCATGCCTATACATTGTATCCTTAAATTATGGCCTAAAGCATTGTCTCATGCTGTGGTTTCTTATGCAGAACAGTTTTACTATTTCAGAATAACTACAGTCCACATGAGTTAAAGCAATTAAAATTGGTTTCAAAACTCTCCATAAGAAGATATTTATTTCCTAACAGAACAACAGAAGGAAAGGAAAAGCCCCTAGATCAGGGGTTTCTAAATATTCAGAATGGTCAAGTTTACTAAATTAATTCACTGGCAATGGAAATCAGAGCTACTTGTCATCTGTATTACACCCAACAAGTTCCAAATTGGTGTCTCACCTTTACTTCCTTCATACCTTAACCTAGCCTATAAAAGACAGCTAAATTAATCCTTACAAATGTACTTTTACCGCATGTTCCAGATCTTATGCCTTCAAAGGATTCCCACTGCCTACTGAAGTAAGTATAACCTCCCCAGTTTGAAATGCAAGGTCTTTTACAACATGGCCATGCCGTGGCTCATCTTCCCAGAAGCCCCTTTTCTCCTGTGTCTACACTATAGTCCAGCAATTCTGAATTAATTGCTGTTTGTCCAATCCATCTCACAATTTTCCAGAACTATACTTTTGATAATTTTTTCCCTACCCCCAAAATAGGCACTGCATACTTCTTGCACTTAACAGCCTTAGTGCTTTCTTTACACTTCTACTCATCCCATGTGCCATCCCTACCTGGGAGACAGATATTCTTCCAGGCTGACCCTTCACGTGGCATCTCGACTGTGAAAATGCTGTCATTTCTACAACCAGATGTGCTAGCTCTGGCTCCTTTGCATTCCTAGAACACACTTCAGCTTCTAAAGTGTTTACTTCTCTGTGTTCTATTCTATTTGTCCTATCCTTCATCCTCCTCTTCACCTGCATCCACAGACCAACGTGACTGCTCTCCCCTAAATAGTTTTTGGAAGACAGATGTGGTATAAGTAATTTAATAAACCTATAATTTGGTTATATTCTCTCTCTCTCCTATATATATTATATATTATATATATATATATTGTATATATATATATAATATATATATACAATATATATATACACAATATCTCACCCAGATATATATCTCACACAGAGAGATACAAAACTCGCTGATTGCTTGAATTTATACAAAAGGCATCTAAATATTCTTGATGAATAAGAAACTGCCAATCAATCAGCAAACCTTTGCTGAGTGCATTCTAGAAGCCCAGTGTTACGATACCCACACAGTATTTTATAGGTCATCGATGCTAATATGATCATATTTTAGATATTTCAAGTGTAATCACGCTTACTTTGCATTTTATTTTTAATGGTATTCTGCAAAGTTGTAATTTTTAGAGTTCTAATTAGCTCTCCTCTCATAGCTTTAATCCCCTAAACGAAAGGATCTTACTTTTTTTCATTACAGGTGCCTAAAAAAAATTGGATCCACAGATTGTGCAATGATTCACCAGCGATACTAATGGCAGAGATAAGAATAGCTCACTCATTTTAAAGACCCAGTCAGCACACCTATGGCAGTGGCATCAATAAAAACAAAGAAGTGTAAGATCAGATCATAAGATAAAAAAGACACATCCCCTACACTTGTGGGAAGGAAACTCACTGTTCTAGCTTCTCCATGCTTTGACTCAAGTTTTCTGTCAATTCTGAGAGAAAATCAAAATGCCTAATGAAAGCCATTTTGAAATAGTATGACACCCAGAAAAAACCATAGTTCATTTTACAGATCCTGTATAATATACAGATGATTGGGTATGTAAGGGTGAGAAAGAGTAGCAGAAAAAAGACACAAAATAATTTGCTTGGCAATAAAAACAAATTGAGCTGTGAAACCATGTAGTGCAATTAATAAATCAGAAAGACTTTAAACCATTTAGTTTCAGTTAACTATTGGGCATAAGGATAGCTATTGATGAATTAAATTATCCAAATGCCAATGAACACCTTATATATTAAAGGAATTTGCCTAGAATTGAGCACTGTAGTTATCCGAAGATTTTCTTTGGGAATTCCATCATTCTCAGAAAAATTATTCTACTTAAGTTTGACTCAAGACAGTATTTATTGATACAATATGCAATCCTCAAATTTCTTAAAATGTCTGTACCCTTTTCAAAGAAAATATACTTTTTTAACTGTAAGAGGAGGGGAAGAGCATTTATAAAGTAAAATATTTTAAGTGAAGTTAAAAATTGTTTAACTTAAGATGTAAATAAAAATTCAAAAACGTTTGGTCTAGTCTCGGTTCTGCTACTGACTATATGCATGTACTATTTCACCTGTCTGTCTCTCTGCCTTATTTCAATCATCCTTAAAATAGTTTTCATCAGAATACCACTAATATAATTTTATCTCTACAAATTCAATGATCGATTTCTGTTTAGTGGGACCCAACTTTTAAGGCCATCTTCATATCCTTGACTGAAGTTGCATTTTACATAGGATCACCTGCTTTATAGGTTTCTTTCAATTTGGGCAATCTATGGTTAATATTAATTTAATTTTCAAAAGATCAGATGTGTGAGATTTTTTTAAAGTAACTGCTATGTTATATCCTTGAAGAAAATCTGAGTTTAACAACTTCAACCTAGTTAAAATAGTTAACAGTTGTTAGAAACATAAATGTTTCTATCTACTATCAGACAATAGGATAATCAAGAATCTGGAAAACACTGTGGAATTAAATGAGAAAAAAAAAAAAAAACCCTGATATATGTTGTTGCTCTAACTAGAAATATTCATGACTGATTCTGTCATTAACTATTCAGATTTAGTGATGCTTTGTCTCCTGTTAAAGAATTGTTTTTTTAAGTCTTTTCCTTTTATAGAGGAAATACACCTACCTCACAATGTTGGTTAGGAAATCAGAAATTAGAGTTTTGTATGCAGTTCACTATATTCAAGCTGGGGAAGAGACGTAGTTTCTACGGAGATTTTCAAATCTTGATGCGTAAGTTTTTCTTGCTGGTTTCCAAATAATCTTTCAAAGTAATCTGGAAAACACTGTGGAATTAAATGAGAAAAAAAAAAAAAAAACCCTGATATAGAATCTGGAAAACACTGTGGAATTAAATGAGAAAAAAAAAAACAAAACCCTGATATGTGTTGTTGCTCTAACTAGAAATATTCATGACTGATTCTGTCATTAACTATTCAGATTTAGTGATGCTTTGTCTCCTGTTAAAGAATTGTTTTTTTAAGTCTTTTCCTTTTATAGAGGAAATACACCTACCTCACAATGTTGGTTAGGAAATCAGAAATTAGAGTTTTGTATGCAGTTCACTATATTCAAGCTGGGGAAGAGACGTAGTTTCTACGGAGATTTTCAAATCTTGATGCGTAAGTTTTTCTTGCTGGTTTCCAAATAATCTTTCAAAGTTAGCAAAACTCTCATTTTGCCACAAATGGAAAAAAAAAAAATCTTACTCTGTAATCCTAAATCCCTCCTTCCTAACGTATGTTTTTCCCTCCGGTTCCCTTACCACTCTCCCAGAACCGTGATGCAAATAAGACTTGAAATAAGAAATGGGGAAGGATAAATCATGGACCAGTATTTGGACTCATAATCCCCACCACTGATTATCTTCTAATTTTATAGAGTTCATTTGAAGAAAATGCTCCAGGAAAATGCTAAGAGTTCTTTTTTTTTTTTTTTCTCTCCCAAGGCAAAAGGTTACCAAAAAATTTCAGGAGTGCATTTACATTGAGTGTTTTTGCATATATGAAGAAAATCAACATGCTGAGCTTTTCTCTCTAATTAAAATGTCCCATACTTTATATGACATTGAACTAGAGGGAGCTGACAAATCTCTCACCTCTCTGATTCTCGAACTCAGAGTTCATTTTATCTTGAAAGGAAATTATACTGTTGAAGTTGAAGTTGAATTTCAACAGACATTTTGCTGTTGACTTCCTGGAAAAGTTGAACTGATGACATTAGCTTGCATGTCCATCTTCCTTGTGAACCACACATTCACAGCAAGATCTCCAAATCCTATTTGCGCTCAGCTCAGCATTCTGGGAAAAGACTGAACACTGATCAGCTTGGGCACACGTGTGTGTGTATGTGTGTGTGTGTATGTGTGTGTGCACACACATACACACACACCCCATATAGCACCTCCATTTCTATTGTACTTATTCTTCATTTGCTTGACTAATTTTGGACATTTCACTCCCCCGTAACTATTAATTACCAATCTCGCTAGCTGGATTAAACTTAACTTGGTTATTTAAATTTACTGCTTAAAGATATTTCTAAAAACTAACATTATCCCTTTTCATCTTCTTAGTCTCTCCGATGATTCCTTTTGAATAATAAAAAAAGAACATTTTATCCTTTTACTTCCATGAAGTTAAATACAACTTTTCATTATTTATTTTTCATGACACCATTAAAGAGTCAAATTCAGGAACAGCCAATGAGTACGCTCAGCATTTCTTTTCTATATTTTTTCTATCACTGCCACATTTTAAAGTTAACTGAAGAACCAAAATGGCACATGCGCCTGCCTTTTGTATCACTTTCCACACTAAATCCCAGAAAAGAACATCAAGGCTGAGCTTATAATACGGAGCACCTGGAAACAGCTCTGGCATTCTGATTTTATTTTTGGAGGCTCAGTCTGAAATGTTCCATTAGAAAAATAGGATTGGCTCAAAGAGTGATACGGTTAGAGGGTGTCAGAGAAGTCATTTAGACCAATCATCTACCCCATGAGGTGATTTTCTCCACAGCGTTTCTGACAGCTGCTTCCCCAGATCACACAAAGTTTAAATTCTTATCTTGGCTCAAGAACCTCTAAAAGCAGGTTCCAGTGAACACTCCCAGCCTCACCTCTGACAAACCCCTAATTTCAATCACCCGCCAGCCAGCCTCCCCCTCTTCCTCTTGACAAGCACTCTGCTTTTCTAGCCTTGTAGTCTTTTAATCTGGAATGCTTCCGGCTTCCAATTCAGCCTGCTAACATCACATGCACCCCCCTATGCCCAATTCAAAGGGCATTTCTTTCAAGGAGCCTTGTCTAGTCTTTCCCCAGCTCCCCAAAAGGAAACTCCCTTTTCCCTGATCTCTGAGCCTGTTAGCAGTGTGTACATGTTCTCCAGCACTCAGCACATCACACCTGCTGTTGAGTGTTGTGTGTTTTACTTACCCCTGTCCAAGAGGTTCAGTTCTCTGCGGGCAGAGAGTCTCCCTCCGCAGTTTCCACATGCTACAGTCTTCATTTTGAACAGGTTCAAGTGTCACTGACTAAGGTTGAGGAAAGAGACGGCGACTGGGTAGAGAAGGGATGGTGATTGATCTGTTCATGCTGAACACAGTAAGACTCCTTACATTTCTGAAAAAGAGAGCTGCCCCCTCGATACTAACGGGTAGGAGGAACTATGACAGTTGAAAAGAAACTTGTTCACTTGCTTCATGTTTACCTAATATGAATTGTTTCTACACAGAAAAGACTTTATCTTAAAGGCTCCCTATGCTTTCTACCTTATGTCATTTTTTCGCCACTGGACTGGCTCTCATTCTTCAAACCCGCTAGTAGTACCACACATTTTACTGATTTTGCTAGCAGGAGTAAGCAGAGATAGTCAGCTGCAATCCTAACTGTGCTGACCCCAGATGGCCAGCTATTTTTTGGGATAAGCTTATGGTTAGGCAGGAAACATTTTATACATGTGTCCTACCACTTTCCGGAATGGCTCTCCCCTTCTCTGCCTCTTCCTTGGGCACCTACAGGCAAGTCTGAAATTTTAAGAATATGGAAACCTGGTACCATAGTTAAGAAAAAGACTGATAGATGTTTTATGATATGTCCTCGTAAGAACTGAAAATTGGTTCCACGTATTGTTTCTCAAACCTTTCCTGACTCCCTGATACCATTTTAGGTGGTACCAAATACTGCTAGGCTCCCACATACCCACTTAATCCCACTGGGCAGTAGAAATGGAACTTTGTGTGGCACCTGGATGGCTCAGTCAATTGGGCCTCTGAATCTTGATTTCAGCTCAGGTCATGATCTTGGGGTCCTGGGACTGAGTCCCACATCGGGCTTCTGGCTCAACACGCAGCAGGGAGTCTGCTTGGGATTCTCTCTTTCTCTCTCCCTTTGCCCCTCCCCCTGCTCTCGCTCTCTCTCTCTCTCTGAAACAAATAATAAATCTTATTTAAAAAAAAGAAATGGAAATTTGTGATACTAAAGAAATGAAATGGAATTTCTTATACTGTTTAATAAAAGAGTACATTTTATATTGCATATATTATGAGAGTTTTTTAATAAACATGTTTGGTCAATTCCAGAATCACTCTAAGTAACTGCTGATCATACTTTGGATTAAAAAGTGATTCTGTACAGATGGGAATTAGCATTAACTCCAAGTCTAGAAAGATTTTCTACAAAACAACGAGCAAATATATACTCTGCTAGGTGTGCAGGACAATGAGCATAGAGTCAGCAACATTCCATGGAAAAGTCCCTTATTGTTCCCGACATTTCTCTAGGCTCGCCCCATCCTAAATCACCAGAGTGAAGGACTCTGGGAACTCCATGGACAAACATTAGCATTAAGCTGTCATGCGTTCTGGCACACACGATAAGAACACTGCATGAACACCCTTGTTTTGAACAAGTACCCACCCTTTTGCTGTATTAGGAGGTTTTCTGTCAAAACAATTCTTTGGTGTCATGTAAACAGCCAAAATGTTCTGTGAGGAGTTTGTGCAATCATCTGAATCAGCATAAAGATTAGACATGTGGAAAAAGGGAGTTAACAAAACAGTCCTAGACTTGTTCCCGAATACTGCTGACCTTCTGGTAGACCCAGAGAAACTTTAAAAGCATTTCTCAGGGTGCAAGAAAATGAAGCTCTTTATATTTGGGTTGACTTAGCCCAGAGAAAAATCTGTGTCCCATGACCACGGACCCCCATTGCTGGGGAACTTCCTGGGGGGTTAGAAACATTTCTCCAACCCCAACTCCCCCCACCTTGTTCCTAGCTCTTCCCAGCATCCCCTCCCTCCACCCTGTTTTGTAGCTCAACAGCTGTCGCCCCCTCCCTCTAGAGCATTCCAGCACTCCAAACCACATTTGTCTAGGTGCGGCTGAGACACTTTTCTCATTAGTCGAGCTAAACCAATGTCAAAAATTTTCAGGGAGTTTTACTAGCCATTTAAGGGTGGAAATAAAAAAAAAAAAAAAAACAGAGAAATAAGTACAAGGTGTTCTTATGACAAAAGATCTAAAGACTGACACCTACTCTGCTGGGCTGACTCTTTTTAGGAGGCCACAAATTCCTGGTCCTGGTTCGCACTGCTGCCAGGTTTAGAGGTTCCTCTGGCCCTATTACAGCCTCCAATAGGACTGTCACCATTGTTGGGGTTCCTGATATTTTTATGGCCTCCCAAACCTGCTTTTCGTGTTTTCTTTACATCTGGGCACTCACCATTAAGGGACTGAACTTCACCTTGGGGATGAAGTTGCTGCAATTTCTCCCCTACTTGATCTGAGTTGCCTTCCCAGACGCCTTCATTCAGTTTCTGGGCTATTTTATGGCTAATGGTCCCAGAAATTCCTTCTCAAGCCAAATGGATTTTCTGAAGAAAAATAACTCAACAGTTTCTTCTAAAGGGAAATAACTAGCCCCTTATTCTAGATGAGCATTTTGGCCTAGTTGTCCCTGAAAATGTGGCTGCTACTCACTCAACAAATATTTATTAAACGCCCAAGAGGTAGCAGGCATGCGTACGGACCCTGGAGATACAGTCGTGAGTAAAACAGACAGAAATTCCTGCCCTCATAGGCCTTACATTAAAGGAAGGTGACACAGGAAACAATGCATACGTCAGTATGCTAGGGGACAAGTGTCATGGAGGGGAAAACAGAGCAAGAATAGAATATTGGGAGGGCAGCACCCACAATTAAATAGGAAATGTCAAGATAGTCCTCACTGATAAGATTATATTTGAATATTAGATTATTTTAGTTCAAAGAATCTAAGAAAGGATAAGTCGTAATAAATAAAATTTGTCACTCTGGTACATTTGACACTGCCCAAATACTATAATCTGTCTTCTACTTGTTGATTCGCTTTTTATTTATCCTGGAATTACTGGAAGGTTTCAAGGTATGATATGTTCCCATGTCAGCACAGTGTAGTTAAAAGAATGACAATGTCTTCATGAATCCTCTTACCACATATGTGAACTATTTGCTGCATAAGGTCCTAATTCTTTAAGAAGGAAAATGGTGCTATCATTATCCCTTGCTTTCCTTCCTTTCTTTAGGATGCTAACACTATGATTTTCCAGCTTCCCAGAGGATTTCCGTCTGCCTTCTATCCCTTCCCAGTCCCTCACTGTGAAAAAGCATTACATCAGTACCTAATGGTGCTTAGCAGCCAGGGTGCCTGGGTTCAAATCCCAGCTCTCGCCGTGGGCAATTCAGACTAAGTCTGGGTTTGTTTATCTGTACAAAGGAGATAACAGAACCTGCCTGACAGGGATGCTGCATATATGGCACGAGAAATGCATAAAAAAGCACTTAACATAGAATCTAGTGCGCCGTGAGCAGTAAACAGATTACGTACCAAAGACTCTCCCTCCTCATCTGACCTTCACACCAAACCAGCGTGGCGATCCACCAGCGCAGTAATAGTAACAGAAGCAGAAGCTGAAGTAGTAGTAATAGTAACAGCAGGAGTGACTGTAGCAGCTCGTAGCAGATCTTCATTTAATACTTAGCAATGCCGGGAAATGTCCTAAGCATTTTATGTACAACATTTTGGTTAATTTTATCACCCCCCACCATAGTTAGAGACAAAAACAGGTGTCTTGTTTTCTACTTTCATCCTATAGTAGTTCTAACCTTTTTGTTAGGAAGTGCGTTTCTATTCCTTCCTACCTATCTTTTCTGAATTTTAGTCCTATTCCATAGCATCTCATTGATTTAAATAACGTTGTAATAGTCATTTGAAATAAGACCCTGGATTTGTTTCCTTTGCCTCATTTACTCAAAAATGCCACAGAGCAATCTTTCCTCTCTCTCTCTGAGTTTACAGACTTTTCTCCTACTGTTCCTGTGATGGTCATGTCTCACCAGAAATTACCTTTAAGATCATGTGCATTTAATTTACTTTTGTTCACTTGATCTTTTGAGAGATGCCCAAAACTACTAAGAACGCTTTGATAAAACTTCACACCAACTGGCAGGCTCATGACGGCTTATTAAATATTTTGATGACCACTGCACTATTGCACATTATTCCACGATGAGTTTTATATATTTGCACTTGTTTTCTGAATGACATAGATAGGACTCCAGCATAATCAGAAATATAATGCATTGCTATTACAGTAAATAAAGAATTAATAAAATCAATGTAACATTAATTAAACATTTAAACTTAGCATTAAACATTCAAAAGTAATATAATAATAACTAACCCTATTGTGTTTACTCTCCTTTAATCCTCTCAAGAATCCTATAATAGAATAATTAAGTTTTATATAAATGAGAGGAATGCAAGTTGAGGGAAATTAAACTAACTTGTTCATAGCTATTAAAGGTAGAAAGGGGCACAGCCAAATTTTGAACCCTGAGTTCTGTGACTCAAATGCCTATATTAAATTATTCTAATCTGTGTGTAATAATCTGTAGGATAGGGCAGAGATAGCATATATTTAATTGAAAATTATCAAAAGAGTATAATCAAATGTCAAAAAAGAAACAATTTTTAAAAAACAAAAATATTTTCAATGTTTTAATTAAGACTTAGTTTCTCATTCCTATTTTTGAATTAATAACAAGTATTCTGCATCCTGGTGGTTTCTACACAATTGCTATGTTTTAAAATAGTATTTGATGAAGAATGTAGTATCAAGGTAAAAAAGCATAGGTTAATAAAATAAATAAAAACACTGGAAAAATTACTTCAATGACAATGAAGGTGTTTCATTAACTAAAAGGGATGCTTTTTCATAAGTCAACAGAATTTGTATTAGCAGTACATTTTATCTACCCACTGGGCAATTACTTAAATAAACAGGAATAAAATGATAATGATGGTATATTTTCTCTTAATGGTACAGCTTGGAACTTCCTTTTGAAGCAAACTTTATAGTCAGAAAATGGATAGACTACATTAAACTCAGAACAAGCACAGTGTCTATAAGACATTGCTTTTTATTTTTGAGAATGTGTCAATAGTTAGCAAAAAGTTGTAAGGAAATCCTCAGTACCACACACCTCTGTTAATTGTATGCACATGAAGATAATTTAAATAAGATTTCAAATCTACATATAAAACCACTAATTGTACTTGTAAAGGTTCTCAAGACCCTAAATAACAATTTTTAATTTCTAAATGTAGCACATTTACAGTTGGTAAGTTTAAAACTAATTGAGACCTTCTTGTAGTTTTTAATGCTGATGTTTACAGATTTTATTCTATTTACTAATATTGGCAACAGCCAACCAAATTTCATCCGATCACCCCTTCTGGCTTCCCAGGGATAGATTTCTAGATATGAACTCTCTTTGTTTTCCTGGGATTTTCCTATCTCCATCCTGGTCATTATTCCCACAGTTCAGAATACCCTGAGCTTGCATACATGATTATCTTTCTACCCAGTTTCATCCAGGAGATTTCACCTCATTTCCTCTTATTTTAAACACCTAAAGAGTGCAGAAGACTGCAAAGCTCAGGAAGGTGATTTGTACAATGTGTTCAGTGAAATGATTCCTCTTTTCACTGGCAATGAAGTGTAAACATGGATGAAGGTGTGAATTCCCGCAGCGGGCGGGGGAGGGGGGGTGTAAGCATCTTTGCTCTGGTTGAAGTAACCATAACCAGCAGGACAGGGCAATAACAGACGCTGTATACCAGTTAGGAGACCGAGCACGGCTTTGAGGGTATCGATGTTCAGGTGCTCATCATGTGTCCGTTAGCTGTAAGTTAAAACTGTGTGAGAGATCGCTTAAAGAACTGTGTTAAGGAGCTGTGAACACCTGCTTTATGCTTATGACTGCCATCATGGTTTATTCTTTCTAAATGTTCCATTTTTCCTAAGTTTCAATTCTTTACAGAGCTTCCTGAGATAACCAAGGCTGAAACAGTAAGCAATACCCCTCAATTAGAACTTCCACAGGAATATTCTGGTCGTTGGAGATATTTTAGAGGTGTTTTTCCCCCCAGTGTATTTTGGGATGATAAATGGCAGGGAAGTAGCAAAGGGAATGATAGTGACGTAAGAAAGCCTTAAAAACACAAAACCAGAGAGGACACCTTTTGGTCCATTCAGTCCAGTAATGAGAAGACTGGGTCTCCAGAGGATATCAAAGCTTATTCTAAAGTTGCAAAGTGAAGCACAACTCAATTCTATCTCTGTGCAGTAGAGAAATACATTTCACAAGAAGAAAGAAGAGTCAAGTTTTTCCATCAGCCTTCTGAATTCTCTCATGCCCGAAAAGAAAGCACAAGATTTTAACCCACAGTATATAACCAAGTGCTTGCAGCACAGAGAGCCCAAGAGAGGCCTCTTTTGGTTGTGTGGGTTTAACTTGGACCACAGGTCAAGAGCTCTTAGATTTCCAGAGACGTCCCAGCTTTCAGAGAATCCCTGAAAAACTAGATCTACGTTCCTTCCCCTTCGTTATCCTCATTGTATCCTGTGGAGTACACCAAAGAGAGGATCTAAAAACAGCTACTCTGTTGGTAAAACAGCTAAAAAACTAGTCTTACCCCTAGATTCCCTCTCTACAATCCCCTCTGGCCATGTTGAACTGTAGTCTTTTTCCTAGGCCATCATCCTTTCTGTGTCCCCTGGGCATTAATTAAGCTGATTCTCACTGCCAAGAATGCCTCTCTCAGCTTCTCCAAATTTCATCCACCCTCTGGAACTAGGGAGTAGTGTCACCTCCTCCAGGAAGCCCCTCCGTGACGCACCCTTCAAATCTATTTTAGGTGTCTCTCATATGTGAGGGCAGACTGATGTGAATTCCTTTCTGAGCTCTTTTCCTATGCTTCTGAAAAGAATCTATTTACTTTTTTGTTCAATTCACTTCTCTGTGCTCCCTTTAAAGTGTCTGCATCTTACTCATCATTGCACCTCCACTGCTCAGCACAATGAATATTAAAGCTGTTCAATGAATAATGATTGCATGTATAATTAAATGAATTAGGTAATTCTCATGGAGAGTCCACTTTCCCCATTTTTCTAACAATCAACATTTCATCAGCACCTTCACTGAGGTGTTTAGCATTAACAGAAAGGCAATATTATTTTGATAAGAAGTACTCTTTAGAAGTGTTCTATTTTTTGATTTTCCAATTATTTATACTTTAGATATTTTCATAAAGAATAGAAGGCTTAAGATAAAATGGCAACTGTCAGACACTGTAAGGACCTTACGGCAAAAGTATAACTTTGGGGGTGCCTGGGTGGCACAGCGGTTAAGCGTCTGCCTTTGGCTCAGGGCGTGATCCCGGCGTTATGGGATCGAGTCCCACATCAGGCTCCTCTGCTGGGAGCCTGCTTCTTCCTCTCCCACTCCCCCTGCTTGTGCTCCCTCTCTCGCTGGCTGTCTCTATCTCTGTCAAATAAATAAATAAAATCTTTAAAAAAAAAAAAAAAGTATAACTTTGTCTTTTGGGGAAAATGCTATTGGTCTGGCCTACTCAACCTAATTGGAATATAATTTCCTGCTAGAGTGTAAGACAAGACATAGGGGGACATCTAATCCTGAGCACCAGCCACACAACTAGTCAAGGTCACAGTAAACACAAGGTCATGTGACAGAGTTTACAATTATGAATTAAAGTAAAAACAATATCATAGCAAATCAATCAAATAAATAATATATCCACAAATAACAAAACTTTACAACAAATTACAGCAACTAAAATTACTGATATTTACTTCAAATGTTCTGAAGAAGATGCATTTAAATCAGCAGACCAAATCAAAATCAAGATACTGAGAAGGCTTTGCAAGTGCTATTTTCAGATTTTACCTAAGATTGCATGCCGGATAGGTGTTTGTCTTAGCATAAGAAACAGAAACATGATTAATCAGATGAAACCATTCTTTCTCATATTCAAATAAAAAGGATCTGTCCAGTTTTATCACAAATGGCATTTTGTGTCAATTCATTTGTTTTGGTCCCTCTCTTAGCAACATAAGGTGTATTCCTGGTGGATAATTAGTTTGAATTGGTCAGAAATCCAACATGTATTTCATGCACTATCATACTTAAATCATATATTTAATAAGCCCAATATTCTTTCCCTCTGATAGTAAACAAATATATTTTTAAAAATACGTTTGGTCTATATCTTCCATAAAAATCAGTTTTTCCCTTCTCTCTCATCCAGCATATGGCCGAGGACCTTGAACCAAATTCTTTTAAATGCTTATTATTTTTTACTCCAAAACCAAGTTAAACCGTGGGACATACCTCTGCTTGCCTTCACATACTGAATCATTAACTCAGTCATACTTTGAAGGAAAAGACAAAAATGCCTACAGTTTTTAATCTGTAAAAACTAGCTTACAAACAAGTAAGTGGGGCAAGATCCGCGTGTCCTCCCCCAGGGCGATTTCAGGCGGGGCAGGGATGCTCATCTGAACCCGAGGATGTCCTGCCTGGTAAGCTCCTCCTCACAACATTAACTATAATTTCTAAGCAGCCCAGCTGTCAGTTCATAAGCAGCAAATGCAAAACGTATGTGTGTGCACTACACCAGCCCTGCAAACACTTCCATACTGTAATGTCAGCTGCCAGCTATCTCTGAACAATTCCCAGAACCAAATATTGTTTTGAACTGGGGTCTGCGCAGATGTCTTTGTCAATGCAACCTTCCTGTGAACATCTACCCAAGATCCAAGATTCATCTAAACAAAACCTGGGGGGGGGGGTAAGGGTCCACAATGTAATAGCAACACATTCACATCTTTAGCTTCTCAGATGCCATTAAAAATTGGAATACGACATGAACCCTCAAATGTGTGACGAAGGCGGGTTCATTTTTAGATCTCAAAGATCAAAATCACCTTCTCTTATTCTCTAAAACCAGAAGTGCAAAAGGAAGGCTCTGATTTGTTACTTTGTTCACATCACTTAAAAAGAACACCAGAAGAGAATGAATGTAAAACAGTCACCACTTTGGCCGATTACAGGAAAGTCTTCACAACCTACTTCTGCTGTTCCTCAAAGCAGATTTAAATAGAGTTGGAGCCCCAGAGAGCTCACGTCTCACTTCTAGATCTTGAAGAAATAAGAGATTAGCCCCAGGGACTAATGGCAGTTAAAAAACAGATGCGAACCTACAGTAAGTCTAGAAACTTGGTTAACCCTTGGGGAGATGTAAATGGATCCTACACCATTTGCTTCCATTTTCCCTGATCGGGAAGGTCAATGCTAAAAAGAAAAGAAAAATGAGTTACCATCAGGTAGGTGTTGTGTAGTGTAGGTATTATAAATGCCTTTAATAATAATGCATAAAGCAAGTAAACTTTCTCATTCATGACTGGTGAGCCGATTCAAACTCCTCCACTTGAAGAAGACACAGATGAAAAGAAGCCTTCTTTCTCCCTTCCCAGGAGTCTATTGGTATCATTAGTGCAAGTCTTTAGTTAACTATTGAATTTCCAGTGCCTGGAAAATAGTGAATATTTAATAAATAGTATGGCTCAACAAATACTGACTGCATAAAATCTTTGCTTCTAGATTGAATGAAACTACTTGTGTAATCTCATATTTTACAAAAAAGCACTATATCTGAGTTGAACGCTACATAAATACTATATATTATTACACAATATAGTTATATCCAAATATCTAAATCTAAACATCTATTTATATGTATATACATTTATATATGTAATTACTATGTATTGAATACTAGAGAAATACCATATAAATACCAGTCAAAAGAAAATCCCATTGCTTTGTAAAGAAGACAAATTAATTTATTTAATTAAAACTAATTGAATTGTAATACTTTAGCTTTAAATCTCCTTAACTCGGGCTACGTTCTGTATTATCAGTCATTCTGAATATCTTGCCACTTTAAGTTCGATAAAGAAGCGGGTAGACATTTGGAACATCGTTAGTATCATCTCCCAGATTTAGAGTTGACTGTCTTTAAATATCACCACTTAATATCAGCTCCTATATTTAGAGTTGAATAAAATGGTTTAACATTTCCTTAGGAATTTTAAATAAATACCATTTACTCATCAATGTAAGTAGCCTACAGATAAAATTTTCTCTGGATGAAAGACCAGACTATTGATGTAGCTTCCATAGGTAAGGAAGAGTCTGCCATCAAGTCCATCATCCAATGGAGATGTTAGCATGAAGCCAATTATCTTAGAATTTAGAAGAGTTATAAAAGATGTGCTCCAATTCTAACTGTGGTGGAGCTGGGGGTCAGGGGAGCTGCAGGAAAGGTTAAAAAAAAAAAAAGGACATTTAAATTGAGGCTTAAAAGATGAGTAAGAAATTGCAAAGCAGAAAAGAGAGGCAGAAGGGAACCACAGACAAAAAGAACAGGGAGTGTATACAAGACAGGACAGTGCGTTAAGCAAACACAGGTAATTTAGGGGAAGCTGAGAATAGTGTGGCATGAAATAAGGCTAAAAAGGCTATATGAATGCTTTAATTAGGGTTCAAACAATCTCATAGCAACTAGGGAGACATCAGTGATTTAAGCAAGGAGGTGTCAAAGTGCGATTTCACTTTCGGAAAGACCAACCAGGCAAGAAGAGAAAGGAAGCAAGATGACACTGACTGAAAGAAGCCGAGCTGTAAAGAGTCTACTGAAAAAAACAGTCTAGGAAAGACACTCAAAAGTCCTCCACTGGGGCCCCTGGGTGGTGCAGTTGGTTAAGTGTACGACTCTTGGTTTTAGCTCAGGTTGAGATCTCGAGTCATGAAATCAACACTGGCGTGGGGCTCCATGCTCAGCACGGAGTCTGCTTGAGACTCTCCCTCCCTCTCCGTCTTCTACCCCTCACCCACCCTTGCACACTCTCTCTCTAAAATAAATAAATAAATCTTTATTTTAAAAAAAAAAAAAAAAGGTCCTCCACTCAGGGTGTATCTTGTGGGGCAGAAAGAATGGAATAAATTTGGTGGATAGCAAAAAGGTAGAATGATCAGACTTTGCCAATCAAGTGGTTGCATGAGGAGAGTGAAAAAGATTAGACTGAATTTACTCATTTATTCTGGCACTGAAGAATGTGTACACATCGATGCCTCTAACCAATACCAGAAACACTGAAGGGAATGCATTTAGTTTCAAGCACCCTAGGTCATATAGAGATGGAGGGATCTACTGTATTCAACAAACATGGGCTGATCATCTGGTTTGCCCCCACTCTTAAGCATGGGACATAGTAGGTATTAATGGAAAACAAGTAAGGCACGCTTTCTACCCTCATGGAAGTTTGCCTCTTCCAATGGAAAGAGAGTTCTTGACTAGAGAGGTGTCCTCAGAAAATGATAAAACATCACATTTGATCAGTTCTCCATTGGTTTATTTCCCAAGCACAGGCAATTCCCAAACTATTTTTAAAAGAAGCCAGAACACCACATACTTAGATAACCTTTTAATCTCTAGTTCTGTGCTCGTTCATTCACGTTTCCCCCACTCATGGAATTTCCCCCATGGAATAAACATTCCATGTTTATTTACTGTTTTTTCTTTGTCAGGCACTGTGTTAGACATTGTACCAGGTGTTCTTACTGCTAGAGAATCTTGGTGCCATGGCAAGTCCAGTGCATGGGTGGCCAGCACTGGCCTGCTTTTAACTTGTTTTGACAAGTTTCTAAATGTCACTGGATTTCCTTCAGCAGGCAACAAGCACAAGTGATTAGACCAAGACTACAAAGTGTTTTGCAAAGCTCAAGCTCTTAGGAGAGGCCAGACTACCCAGGGGGAAAAAGAGAGAAAAGGGAGCAGTGCTGAGTTGGTATCGTAACTATCCCCAACTTTTATCCATGTGACGCATTCCACCTTCAGAGTAAGATTTCCTTTAAAAAAAAAAAAAAGTTTCTGAATCTAAAATAAGTTAAAAATCCATTTAATTGGAAGATTTCTAAGATTCCTTAAAATCCTGAGGTAATTCCTCTGCATTTTCCCTATAGAAAGATTTTAATGGTCATAGGTCCCCAGGCCAACCCACTACAATTTATTTGACCCATAATATGTCTTGAAATACAATACTAATGGTATGGTCTAAAATATGAGTCTTGGGAATAAGAAAAAAATTAGCCATGAGAGGAAGAGAAAGATGTAGAAGTATTTTATGCTTGGGTACACTTGCTGTTTCTCTTTGAACTTCTCTTTACCCTTCAGTACCCTTCTCTCTTCCCCGATAATGGCTTGTACTGATACTGTGATGCTTTTTTTTTCTTTTTTTTTGGTCCCTTCCAAAATATACTTTACAATGTGTTCTACACTCTAAAATATACTCTATCCCCAAAACTACTCACCTTCCTTCTTTCCAAACTCTCCCCTGTACCCTCCACTCTCAAACCAAATTCACATTTCTTCATTACATGAAATTAGATCATTTCAACTACATGGTAAGAAGAGAGAAATCTAAATTCATTCATTTCCAATTAACCCGAGAGCACCTAATCTTACCAAAGATATTTCTATTTTTACAAGGTAATGGTTGTTAATTTAAATAAATGTCTAATTTGATGTAACTCACTGCAATCCTAAAGTAAAAATGAGTGATTCTGAGAATTTATTGCTTCATTTATTCAATAAGTATTTGTTGATAATCTATTGTGTCCTTGACAATGCATCGAGCACTGTAGATTTCACCTGAAAAACAAAAAGATCTTGGTCCATCCTCAGGAGCTTAAGGTTAAGTGGGAGACAGCAGATGCGCTGCATGGTACACGCTCCTACCAGATGAAGTACCATGGGAAGAGTTAGTGGCAAAGAAAGATGATTTGGGAGACCACGGCCACCACCAGGGATGTTTCTGCTTGAAAACTGGCCCCTAGAAATGAGCAGCTGCAAGCTGTTCTTGCTACTTAGGCCTTCTATTCCTCCAAGAGGCCAGCTGGCTGGTCAACTGACTTGTCTCAGTGTTGCTCCCAAGGCAACAGTAATAAAGGCAAACAGAAGGAGGGACGGTAATTTATAATTTCAAGGTCATGTTTAAATAAATCAAAGAACAGGCAAGTCCTGAAATGCACCCATTGGGACACCTGGGTGGCTCAGTCAGTTAAGCATCTGCCTTAGGCTAGGTCATGGTCCCAGGGTCCTGGGATCCAGCCCCTCATTCTTTTCTTTTGCCCCCTCCCCGCGCTCACTCTCTCAAATAAATAAGTCTTAAAAACAAACAAACAAACAAACAAACAAACAAACAAAAAAACCTTACAGGGACACCTGGGTGGCTCTGTCAGGTAAGTGTCTACCATTAGCTCAGGTCATGGTCCCAGGGTCCTGGAACAGAGCCCCACATTGGGCTCCTTGCTCAGCGGGGAGCCTGCTTCTCCCTCTGCCTGCCGCTCTCCCTGCTTGTATTTTCTCTCTCTCTCTCAAATAAATAAATAAAATCTTAAAAAAAAAAAAAAAACAAGGAATGCACCCAATAGCTGATTCCTCCCCAACAAGTATATTTAAAATACCCAAATTCTAAATTCTAGAGAGAGAAAAAAAGTTATTTTAAATATTCTAATAATGAATCTATTGGCTATGAATTCACTAATTCATTAAAAATTAGGTAAACACTATTTTTCTACAACTATTTCTGTGGGTGTTATTTGGCCTAAGTAGTAATACTTCAGAACATAAGCCTGCCTGACCACTAAAGGGAATGGAGACCAAGCATGTATTTAAAGTACAACATCTCTAATACCGTGCTGGTTTGAAGATGAGTCGTGATGCAGCATGCTTCCTCAAAGTCTCTAGCCATGAATAAAAATTTCCCAGATTGTAAGAAAAATGGTCTGAAAACGAACCCTTCAGACAGTTGTGACGAGAGAAGACAATTCTCTATTTCTACTAAAGAAAAGGAGAATTATCTGTCTGTACCATTTCCAGATATCTTCTAAAGTGTTGAGAGAAGAATATTTAAGAGAAGGAGTGATACTTAGTAAAGTGCGCAAACGTAAGCGATTAACTCCCATTAAGTTCTAATTAATGAATTATCTGATCCATTAAATTGTGTGCAGTTTGCAATTTTAATATTAATGCAGACTTTAAGAAATGGGTAGTTTCTAGGTCTAAAGAAGAGAGGTTGAGTGAAAGACACACACTGAAGTTTAACTCTAGCCAATCTTTGTCTTCTCCTGCCATTGAAATACAAGAACTGCGTAATTTTAATTATGTCATGGAAAACTGAAATAATGAACAAAATCAGTTCCTATTCCAGCATGGGTCTGCCTGGCTCTGTGACTTGCAAGCTGTAGAGTTCGGGCGAGTAACTTAATTTCTGGATGCTTTAGTTCCTTCCATTATAAATTAGGTAATTTACAGCTGGTTGTGAGTTTAATGAAATCATCCATGTGAAGTACATGTGTAAATGTCTCTCATATAGTAAAATACTTAATAAATCGTAACAATTATTTTTCCCCTTTATTAAAAAAAAAAGTTAGCCACTGTAGAAATT
Organism: Ursus maritimus; assembly: GCF_017311325.1. NCBI lineage: Eukaryota > Metazoa > Chordata > Mammalia > Carnivora > Ursidae > Ursus > Ursus maritimus. Next base: position 15,209,030 of record NW_024425675.1, read on the forward strand.
CAGTTTGCATAGCCCTAACGATTTTGTGCATGTCTATTTTGCCTGATGTTTTTTAATAAGGAAGTAATTTCAGCAATTAGTGTTTTCTTTATCCTCATCACCATAGTGTAATATATTTTGAAGGATGCAATTAATTACGGTATTTAAGAATAATACTGAGATAAGAAGTATGGGAAGATAAACAAAATCTTTTCAAAACTGTCAGAATTTCGAAGGCGAGATGTTTTGATTTCGCCTTTTCATTCATGCTTGGAACAGTTCATCTTTGGTAAGAGGCAAGCAGACAAAGCATGTGACTGCCAGACTTGAGCTGTCAGAGAGCCTGGAATGAGGAGGATGTAAAGTGATGAAATAAGCATGAAAACTCGGAACAAAGTTCTAGTTCCGGCCAAGCCTACAGTCATTGACTAAGGGTTCTCAAACTCCATGTGAACTTTGTGGACAAAGCTGCCAATCCCCGAATCTGGTCCAAGTTCATCACAGATCATCAAGTCAGCAGATAATGATATCTGTTGAACTTGCTGAACCTTAAGGAGATGTTGACATACCGTGTGTGTGTGTGTGTGTGTGTGTGTGTGTATCTTTAATATCTTTTAGCATATTAGTATATTTTAGTACATTTTTTAGCATATAGCAATATCATTCTAAAGTCTAAAGAGCCAAAAGATCTAGTTTAAAAGAGTTAAAGGCATATTTCTGCTAAGAAAAAAAAAAATCAACAAAAGCATGTGAAACACTTGTGAAACATAGTTTACAAAAAAGGATTGTGCTACTTACCGTAAATATTGTAAATTGACACAGTATCATCAAATAATAAAATCTGATATGCCCAGTTTTTAAGTAGCATACAATATTAATAGCTAACAATTTCAAGTTGTTGGTATGGTATAGGCACCAAACTAAGCCCATTATATTAACTTCATTTAATACTGTGGGTTTTACAAAGGAAGAAGCTAAGTCTAGAAAATTCAGATAAACTTCTTAAAGTTACACAGCTGTGAGAGGTGAACCAGGACCCAAATTCAGGTCTGTTTGATTCCATAAGCATACATACCTAAAATGAAAAAAGTAGAGAACACTAATTTCAAGAACTTCAAAAGCCAATAGTAGACAATAATTTGAAATGAAACCAGACTTTAATGAGCCTGGTGAATTTGTTATATTAACTCAGACAAAGGGGGGAAAATATATGGTATTTGAGTTTTAATTATTTGTGTACTTGTATATTCCTCTCCTAAATATCGTCATTTCCACTACTATAGACAGAAAATTATATTCAACAAACATTTGCTATATGAGCCAGGCACAATTCTAGGCTTGCTGAATGTGTCCGTAAATAAAGATTCCTGCCCTTAAATAGTTTACATTTTAGCTCCATTATAGTTGAATCTATTCACAGTAATAACAAAAGCTATTTTTAAAACCATGGGAGATTTCTTCAAATTGTGATATATGAAAGTATTTTAAATGAATGCTAGACATAAAATTTTATTTTATTGTTTTTAAGACTTTATTTGTTTATTAGAGAGAGAGAGAGCAGGGGGAAAATCACAGGGAGAGGGACAAGCAGACTCCGTGCTAAGCACAGAACCCAACTTGGGGCTTGATCTCACAACCCTGAGATCATGACCTGAGCCAAAATCAAGAGTCGGACGCTTAACCAACTGAGCCACCCAGACACCCCAATAAACTTATTTTAAATGAATGCTAAATTAATACTTTAAACTAACGTCCCAAGGCCTCAATTTGTGCATCATGGGTAGTATTCCAATTGTACGTATGTTTGCAGCGTAGCACACTTTTCTTCCCAGTGGAAAACTGTTGTAAATGGTGGTTAGGCTCACAGATGTATGTTTACACAACCAACTACCAGAACTCTAGAGACTTAAAAATTATAGTCCAAAATCTTGGTTTTTGAATACAGTGATCAAAAAAACATACAACAGAGGACGAGGAAGTAAAGATCATAGTTTAACCTCTGTTTACTGTGCAAAGTTGGCTAAAGACTAGTTTCTGAAGAGGTGAAATTTATCCCTGGCTCTCTCGAGCAGCACTCTCGGGCACTCCTGTGGCCCCTTTTGTCCTTGGTACAGTCTGTACCCAAAGGCACTGGAGGTTTTAGGAAGGGCAGACTAGCCTAGAATTCCCAACTAGTGTGCAAGGGACAGGTACTGAGATTTTTACTTCAATTACATATATATTATATATGTATATGCATATTATATATACATATATAATATATATATTAAATTTGCCCTATAATAAAAAAAAAACTGTATGTCTATATGGACATTTCTCATGCAAGACATTTTGGTCTGGAAAACTCTTTGTTGTGGTACATGGTCCTGTGTCTCCTAGGATGTTCAGCAGCATCCCTGGCTGCTTTCCACTAGATGCCATTAGCACCCCTCAAGTTATGACAACTCCAAGTATTTCTAGAGGTTGCCATAGGTCCCCCGAAAGGCACAACTGCCCTGGGTTGATAGCCATTGATTTATATTAAAAACAACATATCTAAGCCTTTTGGCCACTGTATTTTAGGCTAGTCTGATTGTTGTGGAAAGACAAATGGGTATTTTCTTTCAAGATGCTATCATTTTAGTCAATTATGTAGAGACGGCACTCAACACAGTGTTATGTCCTGATTTCCCAGGCCTCGGCCGCTTCTCTGGACTCAGGCCAGAGCACCCCCCGGGGATTCTTGCCAGTCCCATGGTGGAAAGCCCCCCAGCTGTTATTGCAGTGGCCTTGTCTCCTGTGGCCACAGACAGACTCAGCTTCCCCGGGGGTAGAGGGCCAGGCTTTCGTCCACTGCGCCCACCGTGGCGGGAGCCCCAGCATCTCCAGTGTACACGTCTGACCCAGTTAGACCTGAGAAGATGCGGGCTCCCACAAAGGCTCTCCAGAGGGGCCAAGTGCAGAGGGATCAAAGTCCTTGGGGGCAAGTTTTAACTGATAAGAGAAGCCAGGACATAGACTGATCCAGATAAAAATCTATTTAAGATGCTGTAGCTTCATACGACCTCTCAGGAGACAACTTGTGGATCCAAGCATCCAGCTATGTTTTCTTGTGAAACTGCGGCCGGTTCTACAGCACCTTTTATTGTCCGTTCTGCCCTCATTCTTCACGTTCCCTTTGCCCTCAGTCTTGCTTTCCAGGGATTACACATCCTCCCAAGAGCAATAATAATAATAATAATAATAACGATAATAATAAACTGCCTCCAACTCAATGTTACAGACTGAACTAAGAAACTAAAAAGAAAAAGGGAAAAGAGAAGAGGAATAAGGAGGAGAAACAGAAGGTGAAATTGTTATGGCAAAGGGGTAAAATCTAATTACTGCCAATGTCCATGCTCTTTGCAGTTCTTATTAATTAAACAACATAGATATAACCAGTATCGCTTATCGTGAATTGTGACACATAACGTCAGAACAAAAGAAGGGTATTACCCACTTTAAATTCTACAGGCTCAAATAACAAAGGGCTCTACATTGCCTACTTTGTACATTCCTTTAGCCTTTAAAACTATAGCCTTTTTTTTTTTTGTCTTTTCTGTATCTGTAGCCTTTATTCAGCATTTGAAAGAACACATTACAGAGTAGTTAAATAATGGCTTTCTTGAATTGTGTCCAAGATTCAAATTACTCTGATTAGTTCATATCTGTAAAATTAATAAAAAGCATTTTCACTCTCAGCCTAGTGATGATTACACGGCTTCTTTTAGAGTGCCAGCCTAAGAGTTAGAAACATCACAGCAATATGAAGAGATCAAAAACATTTTTAACAATCAGATTATTTTGCTTAATAATTGACATGGTAATTTACTAACCTCGGAAGGGCCTTGCGATAGGCACGATTCTGGGGACTAAACAAAATAACAACTCACCCATAAGACACACAGGGTTTCCCTACCTGGCATGTACGAAGTTGGAATATTGTCCATATTACTGACTATGCCTTCTGATGTCTTGATGACCCACTACTTGCATATTATCTTTTCTATAATCAAGAAATTTTAGATGGGCTATGAAACATAATAGTATCAAGACTGCCCCCCAAAAACCCACCTTTCATTTCTAGAATCCATTTGTATTTCTCATTCTTCAGTGATTTATCCTCTTTATCTGGATCTAAACCAGTCCTTCTCAAAGTTTAATGTGCTCAGAAGCACATGAAAGCCTTTTTACAATCCAGATTCTGGTCCAGTCGGTCTGGGAAGGTTTTACATTTCTAAAAAGCCCCCAAGTGAACCTGATGCGCTCAGTTCATGAACCACACTTTCAGTAACAAGACTCTAGATTCCCTTCTCATGGCCTGATTCAATCCTTCTTCTTTTAATTAAATTTAAGTAACAGGCTATTTCTTCACTGAAATCATCTCAGTGCATTGGCGCCAGAGTCATCATCTGCCATTTCACCCATGTCTGACCAGCTTGACTTCTTCAGGAAGAGAAAAGAGCTGAATGGAAACATGGACTATTCTCTCTCTCGGTCACCTGCACCACCAAGGACTGTTTCTCAGTCCTAAGTGGTACCGAGGAAAAGGGACACTAGGGCGCCAAGGCAGGTTAGGAGGGGTGGATGGCAGTAAGTAAAACCTTTGTCAACAAGTACCAATTCCAAGTGTGACCACTCCTAAAAACAACTAAAAATTCCAAGAACTAGCAACACTTTAATTCAGATCAACGGAGCAACTATGTGTTGAGCTATTATTATAGGAAAGGTCCTAGGCTATGATGTTCGATTACTCTTATGGATGATGACAAAGAAGCAAGAGAGAACCAGTCCTTCCTTGGGATATGACCATCCCTGACAAGAATAATTGCTCGCCACTGATGTCCCAAAACGTAGCACTGTGAAAATACTATTATACATTAACATCTCTATTGGTGTCATTAAAATATCTTGTTAATATGTCTATTTTTGTCCATTTCTTATGAAATCCTTTATTTTTAAATACTTTCAAAAGTAAGAAAGAGATCTTATTGTTTTTTTGAATCTTTTGGGGTTACATATTTTAATGCTTGGTGGATTATAAGCATTCGCCAAATGTTTGTTAAACCAAGATGAATGATATGGAGGGTCTTCTATCCCTGAACAAGATATCCCTCCTCTAGACCCAATAGCAAAGCACTGTGAGCTTTAGGGTAGAATTCACTTTTTCATTTAGCTCTAGGGTCTATGCTTGCCGTTGGAGAATTCTGAGTAAGCCATTATTTGCTTTCTTATCAGCTACTCAAAAATGCATTAAAATTCATGTCTTTCCTAAAGTGCGGTATACAGGATATTCTATTTAAAATGCATATTTTGGTGGCCCTTATAGAGAATTTAACAGATAGTAATTCAAATGCAGATTATTTGCTTTAGAAGCTCTCAGTATGGGGTGTGTAAGTAGTGGCTGTGTAGGAACCGATTAAACTGGTCTTTCATGATTAAACATCCATGAGATATTAATCTTTTCAGCAAATTTGCTTTGTATTTTGCCTCTTAATTATGATAACCTATAAAAGAGTAGAGGTTCAAAAGTTTCAGGACACAGCATCTATAAACAATTCAGCTGACTTCTCACTGAAAATGGTAAAAGTAGAGGGACTTGCTAAAGGAAGAATTAGTATTATGTACTCAAAATTACTGTGGGGGAAAATACATATTCAATTTTTCCTTATTCGAGGAGCATGTGTGTGTCTAAAAAAATCTGCCAGCTAGGCAGGTGCAGTTTTCTTCTAGGTAAGATAAGGGATGCTTCTAATTTAACTATACAGTGCAAGAAAATTGACAGGGAAAGCAATTATTGTCAGTGCAGTCGAGCAGTGAGGTTAGTACCAAGCATAATCCTCCCCCTCCTTGCTCTGTTTAGTGGCTGCAAAATACACTGATGAAAGTTGCTGAAGTAGGGTGGCAGTTACTGACAATGACCTATGAAATAACTCTAAAATAATTCAGGGAGTGAGCGAGTGTGACTATAGAGAACTACACTTGATACCCCAAAGACTGCCTTGCCTGGGTGATCTCCAGGGCCCACGGCACAGGCAAAACAGACCTCCTTTTAGGGAAGATATCGGAAAATTTTCTGTTTATTAAGTTGTTAATTATTTATTAATAAAAATTAATTATTTTCTCCTGTACCTTCCCCTACTAGTAAGTGCATATTTCACTTTCTATATCTTGAACTTCACAATATCCTATTTGGCTTACTGGAATAACACAACACACGTAACAGGTAACACACTCTATCAGACTTCATTTTCTAGGTTTTCATTTAAAAACTTGACAACTGTGTGTATGTGTGTGGGGGAGAGAATACTTGTTTGTATATATGTAAGCTAGTTTACAATATATATCAATAACTTTGCCATATGGGAAAGAAAAATTCATTTCGATACTTTCATTGTTTTTCGTATCTATGATAAACATGGTTCTTTTGTAATAAAAACACCATTTTCATTAAAATACTATACATACGCGTGCACGGGTTGAAAACTATTTGTTCTAAATTCCACAAATCACTATATTTAAATAAATGCACGGGTATATGGAAGGATCTAAAGGAATGTCAAGAGCTATTAATAGGGCATTAGTAGGGATTCCTTCTTCATATGATAAAAATCTTAATTCCCACTTAAAGTTTAAAACCTCTGTACCGTTAAGATTATAGCAATGAAATGAAATTGTCTTTTCTGAAAGGTTCTTTTCAAGGGATGAAGAATGAGTTCATTAAAAAATCTGCCATCCTCTCATTCAAAAGCCTTTGAGGCAAACAGAATCACTTCAGTAAATTCAAGTGGAGCTAAACAGAAGAGCTTGTGGGGGTTGTGGTGAAAGGAAGGATGGAGGCAATCCTAGTGGGCACTTCATGGGAACATCTGAAATCCCTCCTCTTTTGCACTGAAGACGTTTGGAAATTTAAGTTAAAAACAAAAGCAACTGTCTGTATTTCCGCTATGTTTACTAAGCATTTTTATTTGATTTTTAGCCATTTCCCTTGCATGTTTCAGGTGGGCTTCTCTCCCATCCAACTGAAGATTTTGGTCAAGGACTAAGAAGAGATTTTATAAACATCCTTGCTATTCAACAACCCTCGCTGGTTGGCTACTGGGCACAGAGTCCTGCTGGGAAACTGAGAAAAGTCACCAATAAAAGATACAGTTCTCCTCTTGGAAAAATGTACAATTTATTCGGGGTCATTCCAGACAGTAGGCATGCAAACAGTGCAAAACCATCACTCCGCAGGAACAGAGGACAACAACGAAAACTGAGGGCAAATTCCTAAAGAAATGATCCATTCTGCCAGGCAAACCAGGCAACGCTTCTGAGGAATAGGTGCCTCTTGAGTCTGATTTTACTGCAGACACAGAACTGGATTGAGGAGAAGGAAAGCAATATTTTCTAGATGAAACAGCATGCACAGAAGTTAGCGAAGACAGATTAACTTCCAATATAAAATGGGATCCCACTGGGTCTGGGGCTATGTTATTCTAACCCAAGTGATCCAACTTCGCTGCTTTCAATCAAAGTATTAGAGGCACAGTTCTGTGGTTAGGTCCACAGAATCAGGAGTTGAACAGTGTGGATCCCAGCCCCTGCTATTTACTAATTGTGTAACCTTGGAGAAGTACATCCCTATAAGCACCCTTTACCCCATCTTCAAAGTGAAGTTAATTATAGAATCTACGCTCCAGAGAGCTCCAAGAACACGATACCTGGCACAATCTGTGACACAATTTAGAGCACAGTGTCTGTTAGGCGGTGGCTGGTGTTGGGCTGAAATAAATTGAGTTTGGGACTCTCAGAAAACGAGAGTTGGGGTTGTAAACGCAAAATCAGTATAGGCGGTGATTCTCACACTTCAGTGTGTATGAAAATCCCCTGGAGGGCTGGTTCATTCACAGAGGGCTGAGCCCCACCCCCAGAGTTTGCGGACTCAGTAGGTGGGGGGCGGGGCCAAGACTCTGCACTTCTAATAAGTGGAGTCCCCAGGTGATGCTGCCATCCTCACTGTGAGCACAACTGAGATAAAACTTGCAGGCCAGGTAGGCACTTTCCACCAGAGGAGACGACTTGATTCAGTGATTTTCAGATGTGTCATATAGGCCTGCGTGGAGCCCCAAGTGGGTCCTTCTGAATGTCTGGGATTTGTGCTCTATATATTTACAACTGTTACTCGGAATATTTTTTGCCACCCATGAAAATGTACTACTTGAAGTATTGGACTTTTCTACCCTCAGGCCAAATATAAAGCATGCACATTCAAATATGTGGTGCAAAAATGCTATAAAACACTTTATTATTTTCAGTAAGGGCCTGAACTAGAACGGAACAAAATAAGCAAGAAATTCTTTTTGTGGCAAGGCTTGTCACACTACTCAAATGGCCACTTGAGCAGAGCCAATTATGTGCCTGGAGGTCTTAGCCTCTGAGAGTTTTCCCACCACTTCCCTTTTCCCACGTTGTGTATCTCAACATTGGCTCCCTGATGGGTAACCGATTTCAAACCCTCACAGAAAAGTATGGTGAGATAAAGAAAGTCTGTCATTCAGGGCTTATTACGAACCCAACCAAAAGACTCAATTATATTTTTGTGGACAAAAATCATTTACAGTAGGGCTTATCCCTACAAAGAGAAGAAAGCTATTTTATGCAAAAAAAAAAAAAAAAGATAAATGAATAGCATGTATCACTAACACTGTCCTTTCGAAAGTCAAAAGACTCAAGAAGAAGCTGATTCATAACTCATCACTAAGACTTAACTTTCTTCTTGCCTTCTCTCTAGATTCATTAACTTCAGAAAGCCCCCAGGTCCCCTTTCTTCTCTTACCTTCTTCGGTAAAAATACCATATCGTAAGGAAACAAGAAAGATAATGAATGTTCTTTTCCTATCATTTTCTCCTCCTCCCCTAAAAATAGCTTTTCTGCCACTACCCAGATCCAAATTACTCACCTTTGGCACAAGCATCAGGTTGATATTTACTCATTAGGGTGGTTGCCATGACGACACTCATGGTACCAAGCAAGAAGTGAGAGGTCTGACTCATAAAATCTAGTGCCGCTTCGTAGATTTTTGGCGTGGCTGGAATAGTTTAGAAATAAGAGAACTGACTTCAGGGAATTAAATAAAAAGCCTCCGTAGATGGAGGCCTATGGACGTGGTCACCTTGACGTGGCACTACTTACTGCAGGGAACTATTTACTGCAGGGTTTTGCTTGGTGATTGACACGAAGGTGTAGAGCTCCCGCAGGTCCCAACAAACACTTGTTCTTCTCTTGGCATGGGCTTAAAATTACACTTTACCTCCTGCTTACAGTACATTGCCCCTACTCGACACAGCTCAGTTTAGCATTTCATCTGACAGAAAGTCACCAGAATTGCCTCTCCAAAGGTGTGGCCAAAAAAAAAAAAAAAAAAAAAAATCCTACATACTTATTACTGTTTGCCAGCACACCTGTGAGAGCTTTGCGCTATGGCACACCTGGTGAGAAATTCAGACCGGTGCGAGGGCCTTCTGACACGGACAGGGAAGGCGACGAACAGAGAAGTTAAGTGACTTGCCCCACAGGTTGAGAGTGTAAGACGCAGCATGAAAACCAATCTGAGACTAGTCACCTCATGAAGGAATCACTTGTATTCGGTCCCGGCAAGTACCTACCACACCCGAGCGATGAATAACCAGAATAGACCAAATGGAGACATTTTCTGGTACAATTAGATTCTGAAAATATTGAAAGAGGGCAACTGGGCTTATATTCCTGGTTCTAATATTCATCTAGAGCTCAGTGAAGCTGGGATATAATAAGTGACCTTCTATATGAGATCAAAAGCTTTAGAAAATCTCACCTTCTTATGGCCTTTGGGAAGCAAGATCGTCGTCTGTTTATGTCTGTGGCTTATTGGTTAGTCACGTGAGTGAGTTTAAGCCAGTCAATAGCTACGATTAGTCACGTATAGACTTCCGCTAGCACTCATGAAAATAAACAGTTTAATTCAACTTTTTTGTTAGTAATTTTGACTGGAATTCTCTATTCACAGGGATAGAAAACATTGGTTCAAGAGCAAATTAAACAAACAAACAAACAAAAAACTGGTAAATCCAGTTTCACCACCAAGAATCAGACTTATTCCTGAACAAATTACGCGTTTGCTCTTCATCGTCATGTCATAGACGGCTCCAGAAGAGAGAAACCGAGGTGATCGGTGTGGGGGTCACTGCCTTCTATGTACATAAATGTACTGTCGTTTTGCCTTTTCTATTCTTTAATTACTTTTCTCCCCAAGTTTTCCACTTTTGTTTCCTAACTTTTTCTTTCTCTCCTTGAACATCTCTTCACTAGAAAATATCTTAATAAGAAGTTCCCAGTGATACCCATGGATGGCGTTCTTATGGAAATATACTGGACATAACAGCAGTTCACACTTAGGGAATCCAGAAGAAATTTTGTAAATACAGAACATGAAAATAAACTATTGAATAATTATCAAATTAATATGCTAGCTTTAAATTATGAAACATAAAAACAAACATAAAACATAAATTATTCAAATGCATTTGTTATCCTTCTAAATGCAGCAAATTATGTTTACACATGAACATTTGATTTTCAAACAATATTCACAAATAGGTTAATTGTGCTAAATAGGATTTAAAACAACATTGGGGACATCTACACCCTCCTTGCAGAAATAATACATAATTGCATAGATATTATAAGGTCAGTAAGTTTTTAGAAAAAGGTGATATAAGGAGAAAACATTACTCAGAGGGAGCATATATAATACAGAATAAAAACGTTGTTTTAAAGTCAAGGTATTTAGAGAAACTCTGTTAATAAACAACAGACATAGCTCTGCACTGCTTTTAAAAAAATACTTCTATCAGTTTTCTTTATATTACATGAGATGATATAAACATGATATCAGATGGCAAAAAGACCTTATCCAGCAAAAAGGAAGGAGCACATTTATGGTGTATACATAATGAAGAAAGCACAACTGTGAGGAAGATATCCATTTATCTATATGTGAGGGAAAAGCCTAGCCTTCTTGGGGTCTATGGCCTTCTTTTAAATTTGTAACATATTTAGCTACCTTCAAATTCACCTTGCCTAACCAAGAGAAGAGCTTCTTATAAGTTAGACCTCATAGATCATCTCTAGGCTTTGGGTTTCAGTTCATTTGAGTTAAGGCCAGAATGAGTGTAATTTATTAAAGATGGTCATTATGCTGTGATATAGACGTGTGGAGGAAAAAGGTGGCTCAATGGCCAAGGTTCCAGTAGGTCGAACAGAGGAGAAATCAAGAGAGGGCAAGAATATTGGGGTCTGTAGTTGTCAGGAAACTTTTTTTTTTCCCTTTAGAGAGGGAGACAGAGAAGGGTGGGGTGGGGAGGGGCAGAGGAAGAGGGAGAGAGAGAATCTGAAGCAGGCTCCACACCCAGCACAAAGCCTGATTCAGGGCTCAATCTCACAACCCCGAAATCATGACCTGAGCCGAAATCAAGAGTCGGACGTTTAACCGACTGAGCCACCCAGGTGTCCCAGGAAACTTTTTATGAAGAAGAAGGGGTGGAAAGTGGATACATTTCATTGAACCCAAAAAAACAATACCAGTATTTAAGCCTGTTAGTATACATACACCAGTGATTTTTTCCTAGGCTTCAAATTAAGTATTAAGATACCCTTAAATCTTATCTCCATTCAGTTAAAAACACAGAAAGCCCTTATTTGTGAAACTTGGTACTCTAATCTGAAACCTCAAAGTAAATGCAGTCATCTGAAGATATCTGTAAACATTATCATTTGTCCCTCTCATAAATTTTCACTTCCTGTCCCAAGTGGTCTCCAATGGGGGCACAGCAGACCAGTCACTGCAGTGCCTTGTTCCTTTTACTTTCTATTTTGTTCCTCTTCCGTAACGTACACACTACTATAGTAGTACAAGCAAACAAGATATAAATAATCAACGTGGAACACCAATCATTAACATTTATGGAGACTTTCCTATGTGCTAGGCCCTCTGTTATTCATGAATTAACTCCTTTAATCCTCAAAGTCACCCTAGTAGATGGGAGCTGTTATTATTCTCACTTAATAAATGAGTAAAGGAAGGCACAGAAGTCTAGCTGCCTGAGGTTACAGTTAGTAAGTAGTCAAGCCAGAATAGATGAAATAAAGATGACAGATAGGGATTTTTAAAAATAAAAACCAGGGGCGCCTGTGTGGTTCAGTCGGTAAGCGTCTGATCTTCGTTTCTGCTCAGGTCATGATCTCAGGGTCCTGGGATCTAGTGGGCCTTGGGCTCTGTGCTCAGAGGGGAGTCTGTTTGCAGATTCTTTTCCTCTGCCCCTCCCCCTACTCACACTCCAGCGTGCTTGCTCTCTCTCAAATAAATCGATAAATCTTTAAAAAAAAAAAAAAAACTAAACTAAACCGAAAGAAACACACTGAATCCTACCAATGGTCATTTCTGGCCATTGAGTGATGGGCAAGATTTTACTTCCTTATACTACTTTGTATTTTCTAAAATATCTAGTAACTGATAGGAATTGCATTTGTAACTTGGAAGAAATAAGGCAAAGCACAAAATGTTAAGATTAATACACTGTAATTTAGTGAGAAAAGGCAGAAAACCAAAAGAGACAAAGTAGCGAGGTAGACACTTATGGAAGCTGAAAAATGAAGAATGAGCATGGACTTATTTTCTATCATAATAAACACATTTCAAATGAGATCATGGTCAAGTAAATATGAACAGATCTAAAAAAAAAAGTCTCCATCTCTTAGCTTCACAGATGAAGCTAAGCTTTGAAAATAATTAAATTACTTTGAAAAAGATCTAAGATTTGGAGAAGGATTCGGAAGCTGATGTTATGGGATACATCTAATCAAAACTGTTTGTATGCACATTTTGTTTTAAATTGTGATGGGTAAGGGAAACAGATCAGTGCCTATTCTATATAGCTGAGGGAAGCTCTCTGCTTCATAAGGATTCTAGACAGGCTTCTAGAATTAAATTGGCGGCAGTAATCATGTTGTTATTAGTGTAATTGCTTTCTGACATCTGTTTCCCTGTCATAATCAGTTCTTTGATAATAGCAATGACATGAATAGTATATATCTAATCAGTAATGTTCCGTGCTTTGACAACACAAAAGTGAAATTATATGCCAATTATATATGCTCCTCACCAAATTCTCCTCAACCATGTAATATTATATTTATGATATATGGTACAGTAATGAGGATATGCCAGCTCTTACCCTCTTATAGTAATTTATTTTCAATAATTTTTATGTTTCCGTATAAATGAGAAGGTTCTTTATGAAATAGCAAGGGATAAAATGTATATATTGTTGCTCAAGGCACAATGAAGTGCAATTTGTTAATAAATTGTGTTTCTATTTACATTTTTATTATCAAAGCTATCAGAGCTAACTAGTCCATCTTGGAGCTATGAACTTGCTAAGCTGCAATGAGCTAAGCTTACTTTTAAAAGCTAAGCTTAAATTTAACTTAATATCCATAAAATGGAAAGAGCATTCTAGTCTGATCCTGCCACTACAACTAATGGCATGACCTCTGAAAGTCATATAAACTTCCTGGGTTTGTTTTCAATTATTCCTCTTACATCAAAAATCACTTAATAAACAAAACAAAACAAACAAACAAAAAACAAGCAACCAACCAAACAAGAAACCTCTACTGCCTAGCCTACTCAAACTCTCTGAAATTTTAGATTCTTGAAGATCTAAATGGCTATTTTAAGTAAATGAAAACAGCTGAATACCACTTCAACCTTTGTTATCATAAAATGTTAATGCATATTTACCTTGCCACAGGAAAGTAAATGGATGTATACTCAAAGTCTACGTTTGGAAAAGTACACTAAAACACATGAATACCCACTAAATATTTGTAAAACTTATCATTAATGAGAGCTTTCTATGCACCAGACTGAGTTCTAAGGGTTTTCCATATTTTATATTTTAATGCTCACAAATTACTTGGTAAAGATTATTATTTTGATTTTACAGAGCAGAAAATCAATGAATTGAAGCTGCAGCTACTTTACCAAGATCACAGAAGCAGGAATTCATGGGACTGGGAATGAAACCCAGACCAGACCTTTAAGTATAATTCTAACGGACCTTTTTGAGCAGGCTGCCACCACACTGTAATTCCAAAACAGAACAACAATGAAAACGAAAGCATCACCAGTGTCAAACGCAACACATATAAAGCTGAATTATGTAATTAATTAAAATACCTCCTAGAGTAATTGAAGGGTTTCTTATTTTCTAGAGCCATTTGTTTTTTGCTATCCACCCTAGACATGAAGAGTCACTGAAGCAACTTCTAAATCTGCAATTACTAAATTCACAAAGTAAAAACTGTACACCAATTTACCAATTAATTTTATTGAATGCTAACCCAAAGACAACTGGTATTCTTTATACATAATAGCTTCAATCCATGTCATAAGTAAACCTTTTTATTGGAAGACTCCTTTGGAACAACAACAAAAAAATACCCATGCTCTTAAATAGGAGGTTTTAGAGTAAATGGTACAAGCTGTTGGCTTTACAATACTCAGACAGTGTAAGAGGGCTTTCTGGTAGTCATGGAAGCGGCCAGATAGAACTTACCAGTTGAGTGGTTTCTTATCAGTCCAATATCTCAGTCTTTGCTCTATGAGAATAAATATTTGACTTAAATTTATCTTACACTTTTCAAAATTGTTTCAAAACTTCCATTAAGCTAAGGAGACTAAAAAACGGATTTGTCTTTTTTACTGGGACATAAATATACTTGATCCCAAATTTCAAATGTTACATTTAATTATTACACACTGGAAAACACTATAGAGTTGAAGTTAGCAAATAATATGTAAAATACCAACAACTGGTGCTGTTTTAATTCTTTTAAACATAAATAAAGGATAACATAATCTATTCTAGACAAACGAGTATTGAGAGCCCGGAAATTTTACTAAGAAAAAGTTACATAAATTCAGTGAATTATAACTTTTTTTTCCTTCTGTTTCACCAAAATGGAAGTGATAGAAAAACTAAATGGTTTTATGATGGTGACTTTTTACTAATGTCTTAACTAAGGGTTAACTATTAAGGGTCTTCACTGAACAAGAATAAACTAAACAAAAACAAAAACAAGAGGCCTGTGTTTCTGATTTGCGGGAAAGTTTATAACAAAGCAATTTACATGGACAAACAATGATAAATGACCTAACAAGCTCAGTTATAAGCCTAAGTATCACTGCAGATGGATGCGCATTTCCATTCTGCATTAACATTTCTGCATGTCTTATAAAACAATTCTCATGAATTTTGCATTTTGTTGTTTTGGTCTTTGCAATGCATTATCAAATTAAAATGGGACAGATAATTTAAGAAAACACTAAGTAGGGGCGCCTGGGTGGCACAGCGGTTAAGCGTCTGCCTTCGGCTCAGGGCGTGATCCCGGCGTTCTGGGATCGAGCCCCACATCAGGCTCCTCCGCTGGGAGCCTGCTTCTTCCTCTCCCACTCCTCCTGCTTGTGTTCCCTCTCTCGCTGGCTGTCTCTATCTCTGTCGAATAAATAAATAAAATCTTAAAAAAAAGAAAAAAAAGAAAAAAGAAAACACTAAGTAACTACCTTATGGTGTATCCATAAATATCATTAAATTATCAGAACCTAACCTAAGCCATGCCATTTTTCATTTTTTACTTTCCTCCCCATTCATTTATTTCCCATCTCCCTCCTCCCCCTCCAAACACAGACACACAGACACAGACACACACACAGACACACACACACACACACACACACACACACACACACACACACACACTGAGGACATGGAGCAATGCTCCAATTACTAGAGAAACAAACTTCTAATCTTTCTTGAAAGACAGCCTACAGATAAGAAGGGTTTATTGGTTTTAACTTTTGTTCACTTCTGTTCTCTCTCTCTCTCTCTCTTTTTTAATTTCAAACTTGCATAAGCTTGATTTTTTTTTTTTTTTAACTTCAAGCTGGTCAGGAATGTCTTGCTGGGTAGCACGTTACAGATGATAATCAGCAGTCCTTTTAAACACTTCTAACAGTTTCATAAAGCAACTCTTACCTTGAAGGCAGTTTTGGAAGGAAATGCATACCTCTTTCATAAGAGTTTGCCATTTCTTAGTGAGAAGAGAGTTCCAAAGTTTTTATGAAAAAAATATTTTGACCCTTATTTCCTTGGTTTCTTATACACAAATAACTGTTAGGTTAGGTCACAAATATTTATTGAGCACCTACTACGTGCCAAGCATGGTTTTAATCACTATAAAATTCATCTTAAAAACACCCACAAAAATTAATTGCAGTGAGAGAAAACATCCCTCTTGCCTCAGTTTATGAGTTGAATTCCTGGTCTCCCTACTGGTAAAAGAAAAATGAAGTCATTACTCTTTTTCCTTCAGGGTGTGAAGTTAGCTTAAAATTTTAAAAATGACTGAAACTTAACAAACTGCCTTAAATACCCTTTTCTATAATACAGTTATTATATAACACGTTAAGACCATT
This sequence comes from Ursus maritimus, assembly GCF_017311325.1. NCBI lineage: Eukaryota > Metazoa > Chordata > Mammalia > Carnivora > Ursidae > Ursus > Ursus maritimus. The sequence continues at coordinate 15,225,589 of NW_024425675.1, forward strand.
TTATAGCCCAGACTTAACTGATAAAATAAATGAAACACTTATTTTTCCTGCTGCTATGTCTTAAGTTGAAATTCTCTTTCTCTTTGAGATATTTCATGGATTTAAAGATCTCAGGTTACACAAATGTGATATCATCTAAGCCTTCATTACATTTTTTTTAAAGATTTTATTTATTTATTCGACAGAGATAGAGACAGCCAGCGAGAGAGGGAACACAAGCAGGGGGAGTGGGAGAGGAAGAAGCAGGCTCCCAGCAGAGGAGCCTGATGTGGGGCTCGATCCCATAATGCCAGGATCACGCCCTGAGCTGAAGGCAGATGCTTAACCGCTGTGCCACCCAGGCGCCCCCCTTCAAGTTGCATTTTGGGAGAACTATGATCATCTTCCTGGAGACAACAATTCTAACATAGTATGTTGTATTTAGAGCATACTTACATTCTCAATCTGCCCACCTATCTAACGTCTGCCTCCCTCATACCTATGGGCAGGCTCAAAGCCCAATGCTAGCAAAACTCTCTCTTGTCCATATGCTCTCCTCTGGCTACTTCCTCTCCATCATGTCTTTCCCAGCCATGTTTTGTTTTTGTTTTTGTTTTCCTTTAAGATTTTAGTTTTGTCCATGTCTCTATTTCCTCCACTCACCTTCACCACTCACCCAACTGAAATCTGGCACCAATTTGCCCCCATTCATTCACCCAAAGCACTCTTAGTAACTTCCCAGATGATCCCTCTTTGCCAACCCCAATGATTTGGCTTTTCCTCCCTCTCCATGTTGCCCTCCTCATTCTTCCTCCTGGGCTCTTTCCTCCATTCACTCTTCCCAAACCACACTATCTAGGACACCGATCTTGACCCTCTGCTCCTATCTCTTCATGCTTCTTGTCTGGTTTCCAACACCACTAATACACTGATGATTTAACACATCAATCTCATTCAAGACCTCCACCTGGTAGAGCTGGTCTCTCTACTGGGATGCCCCATAAGCATTTCAATACTCAACATATTTAAAGCTGAACCCATTTTCCTATTCCCTAAAGTGCCTGGGAACTTCTCCCTTCTCTGGAAGCCTTCATCATGTTCCATGGTTATTAATTCAGCAGTTCCTAAATCCAGCAGTCTCCAGTTCTGCCCCTTCCTATGTGTTCTTCATACCAGTACTAGAGAACCTTCTAAAAGACCTATTTGAGCCTGTCATTCAGCTATTAAAAATCTGTCATTGGCCAGTTGTCATCTTCAGGAGTGAGTTCTCTGTCTATGGTAGATGAGCCCTTTCTTAGGCTTGCAACTATCCTTTCCCCACAGGCAAATGCATTTCCCCAAAGAGCACACAGTTTTCCAAATCCAGGTTGTTCTCTCTGTTTGGAATGTCTACCTACCTCTCCAACCACCTAATTAATGCTCACACATACTTCAAAGCAAAACTGAAACACACCTCTAGGAAGCCTTCCCTGACCCTCTCGTCTAAGCCCTATGCCCCAGAGTTCACTCTCTGTTTCACACGCACACAAACCACATTCTCTTAGAATTATCTGGTTAATTTCCTATTTTCAGTATTGCTCTGTAACCCCTACCTGGCAAGGTTTATATACTTCTTTGCTTTACAGCACAATGTTTGACAGATAGAACACAACAAGCAAATGTTTGGCAAATGGAGAAATAACTCTTCTGAGAACTAAACTTCACCATCAACACGAACAAAATGGAATATTATTTTCAATTTAATTCAGTCTATCTGTCATTTTGAAACAACGACAGAGTAAGTCAGTTGCTTCCAAGTTATCAATCAATCCAACTGGATAATTTGGATATCTCGAAAGATTATATTCACTCCTGATAATATTAGCAAGCAATGTATCAGTAGAAGGGTATTAAAACGGTACCCTAGGCACTATACACTACACACACGGACACAAAATGAATATTGGTTTGGTTGTCCCAGCTAACCTACCTCTCTCCCTATTGTCTGTCTCCCAGCCTGTCTTTGGTATTCCTGTTGTTCTGTCTCCGTAACCCCCTCACCTTCACACACACACACGCACATCCACACACACTCCTCGTGGCTTCATGCTGTTCTTGGTCTAACCATGGAGCATGCCTGTCCCAGTCTGACCATGAACACTGTAACTATCTCTTCACCACACCTATTCTATACAGGTTTCAGATAGAAAGGATGTGGATGACCATGGCCCTTCCTTTTGATACTGACATTTCCCAAGACAGACTACCTAAACACAAAGCGCGACTCCAAGTGGACAACCGCTAACACAGTAGTGTTCGTACATGAATGAGGAGTGGTTCCATTGCTCTCCAGTGACACCATGAGTGCACCCACCTCTACTGTCCCTACATCCAGGGCTGGCCCCAACTAAAACACCAAAGGCCTCTGTACAGTCGTGGGAGAAAAATGCAAAGTATGAAACATTCAGAGAACTCCAGATTTTTAAAGACTTCCATTCATTTCTTCTTTTGACATTTCTTATCTTCCATTCGCTGATGAAATCTTAGAACAGCTGTCTTGTTCTTACACGTGTATTGCTTACCTTTTCAGATAAATTCACTCAGACACAGGTAGCATTTTGAATCTCTTTATAAATAGGGCATCATTATGCAAAAAAAGTTAACCTGTCATCCACGGGGATTGTGTAACCCCATAGAGCAGTTTATGTATCCCTAGAAGCAAGTACATTAATAAGGTCAAAGTATTATTTTCTTGCTTCAGTGTAGATGACGCAGCAGAATTTTGTTTCGTGTCCTCAGCCCAGGCCAAAGAAAACTGTTTTGGGGGAGCTTCATCTCATTTTACACAACATGGGTTTGTTAAAAATAAATTCTTTGAGTGTTCTCTTAATGCATGTTTTATTGGAATAATGTTCTTCAAATCCAGATCTCGCCCTAGGCGATCGCTGAGTGAGGGGGAGGATTCTGAAAAACAGCAATGCTTTGCATTCCCAGACCTAGTCATGCAAGTCGAAGCCTGTTGGAGGTGCAGCCTGTGTGCCACTTAATGTTCACATAACTGTCAAAGCGCTAACTGGCCTTGGTTTTTCCTAAACCTACAACACCACTAGCGCACCTGATTGTTATGAAGCCAAAGGTGATATGGCATTATCTCCGGCAGTTTGAAACATGGATACCCCAATAATCGGTATTTTAAGATTATTAGTGAAAGCCTCCCCAGACTGCTCACCGTTCTGGAGAGAATTCTTTCCCTTGCTCTACCTTTTTTACTCTTGTTTACATTCCTCCCTCAACGTACTGCTTCCATACTTCTTTTTATTTCTAGGGTAACCTTACCAAACCTTTAGAGAACAGAAATTTCTCACCACAGTGATTATGATGGAGTAGATGACTAATTTTATTCCCATATTACAGATGAAGAAATGAGGGCCTCAGGGGTTAATATTCTTGCACAAAGTCACCCAACCGGTAAAAATGGCAAAGCCATGGTTTGGACCCAAGCCTGTCTGGCATCAGGGGCATCCGCTAACAACCACAAGGCAACTGAATGTTGTCTCCCACAAAGCCTGTCCCCCACCTCCACCCTGCCAGCCTTCCTCTGGCTTTGCTGCTCCTACAGGCACTGGTTTGTCCCCACATTATGCTCATGCTTGTCACAGTTCTCCCACTAGACTCACGCTACATTCATGCTCATGTTCCCCTGCAGATCACCTTCCTTAAGGACAGAAACCATGTTTTATTTTTACCTAAAATAGTGAATTATGAAATTAAATTGACTGAATAAAAACATCTTCCAACTGAAATTATCCTGCTGGAGAAACAGCTGAACTAATATGAAAATTAGGCGATCTGAACTTTATAAAGGGATTTCAAATTGTACCGTGAAAATGTCATATATTTTAAGCACGCATCACACATAAGTATGTAACATATGGCAATCCCCAACTTACATATGAAGAATATGACTTAGAATACCTAGGTTTCCAATTAACCTACAAGAGCCTGTTTTACTTCTAATAAAGGCAACAATTTATTCCACCGCCCATTTAAAAAAATATATTGGTTACTTATTGGATAAATGAATGGATGGAGGAATATGAATCAATGCCTTCAGAAGTAAAATAAACATCTGTGGGCCTCTACTCAGTAAGTATGTTGAGGATTTTAACTGAAAAACCTACCATGTGCTGAGTGCTATGTCTGAGATGTAGTTTTACTATTTTTATTTTATTTTTAAATTCTTAATGGTCTGGAAAATCCCAATAAAAAAAGTATTAAGTGAAAATAAGTAAGTATTGGCTGTGGATAAGCTTTTGCCTGATTAATTTTTTTCCCTTTAGTTCTCGGTACAGATTAATGGACTAACAGAAGCTATGATGTGTCACCCATTAAAGAGTTAAGGCTTTCTCCTTTCTATTGCCTGGAATGTTTATCTACACCCGCAACAAAAATAAAATAATAGAAGTACAGGGCAAATGAAAGGAAGACACAAGATTAAACACAAAGAAAGATTAGCAAAATAAGACCCAGGTAAGAGAATTTAATGTGAAAAATGAGAAAGGAACAAAATATTACTTAAGAAAACCAACAGGGAAGAATCTATTACAGTCAGAACTTCCACCTGAGATCTGAGATTTGAATTACTCTAATGGCTAATGAATGACACTCTACCAAATGAGCTGATGCAGAAAATCCATTTAACAAGTATTTATCAAGTGCTTTCTATTATATATCAAGCAATATGAAATTGCCAAGAAAAAAAAAGGAAAGGAAACATGGTTCCTACCTTCACAGAGCTTACAGTTTAGTGGGAGAAATAGTCCTCAATCAAATACCTATTCAAATAGCAACACAATTTAAAAAAATATGTATTTACCAAGACTTTTCAAGGGCAAGTAATCAGTCTTACCTCAAAAACTGGAATTTTCAGGTTTATGCTAAGACTGCTGACATATGGCTCAAGACTTATATCTTCCCAATGCAGCAACCACCAGACATATTTAAAAACAAAACAAAAACAAAACAGGAAGTGATGAATTTGAACCTGGAGAAGTAAGCCAGGACCTGATTACTGAAGGCCTTGACTTTTTCCCTTGACTAAAAGGGAAAGGTTAGTTGACCTGATGTCCATGATGCAGGGGTATTATCAGTAGCCGCCTGAACACATGCTGAACTGTCTTGGGGAAGCATGACACTAGGACAGAAGGCCCACGAGAACACCATAAGAGTCAGAGAGAGGACAGTCCTAAAGGCCGGTAATGTGCTCTTTCCAGAAGAAAGGGGTAAGAGATACTGAGCAAATAATATCAGTTGTTCACACCATAAAACAAGTATGGAATCTAAAAAGAATTTTGGGTATGTTTCTAGAAAAACAATAGATAGACAAGGGTAAAAAAATGTGCCTGGAAAATAGCAAATTCAAGTTGTAGAGCACACAAAGGATGCTGACCCAAACTGATGTAAACTCCAGCAAGTGGATCACATTCAGGACTTTGAAAGGCGTTAACAAACGTTAATGAGCATAGCATTAAGAAATACATTAGACTCTTTTGTTGAAAAAATATTTAAGTCTATCCAATGATTTGTATCTGGAAACCTTTTCATATCTAATTTTAGAGCCGATTTCCCAGGTTGAATCTTCAGCTTTGAGAGAACTGAAAATTATGCAAATTATGCAAATATCATGGTTCAATTAATTGTTCTTTCATTGTTTATCCATATGTCCTTTTAAACTATGGAATTCCCTCCAGAGAAGCAAATGAACCAATTTTAATATTTTTTCAGACAATTCAAGTTGCCGGTTTATAAATCATTAAAGTATTAATAAGCATAAATTAATTAAAGTATGATCATTTCAGTTTCTGTTCTTCCTAGCTTAGTAAATGACCTGATCATTCCTAAATAATTATTTCTAAATGAACTCTCAATTCTTCATAAAAGCAGAAAAATTCCTTTACTCTGAAATCACTCAATCTCTGGCTTGCCTATACATTTGACTCATTGATATTTAAATCTGAGGCATCATGTCAAATTATGATTTAGAAATTCTGCTCAAAGAAATATGTAGAAATAAGGTGCAAAATTATTTGCCCGAGTAATAAATCTGAGCAAATACTGTATATCACACAAGTGGAACACTAACAACGAGACTCTTTTGTTGAACAAATTTTCAAAGAGAACTTCCTATTCTTGGAGCTAGTGATTCAGTGATGACCAGTCACAGATAGCCTCCAACCTTGGGCAGCTCCCATGACTACCCCACCGATGATGATAACTGATACGATGAGGACGTGCAGAGTGCACTCTGGTGAGGCATTCACCTAGAACTCGGAGATCACAAACCGACAGTAAAACAATTATTCAATATGCCAAAAATCAAACCTAAGCTGAGACCTGAAGGACAAACAGTCAGAGAGGAGGCAAGCATGTTCCAAAAAGAAGGGATGGTGTGTGCAATTTCTGAGAGGAGACAGTGTGTGACCAGGAAATGGCAGAGCGGGAGGGAGGAAGTGAAGAGTTTGAATCCAGGGAGGTAAGCCAGGCCAACATTATTGAAGGCCTTGACTTTAGGGTGACAGCAACAGCAAGGCAGGAAAGCATTTCCAAGAGGGGAGTGACATAGCTACATATATATTCTAGAAAGATCTTTCAGGCTGTGGAATGAAGAATGGCTTCCAGCAGGACAGTTTTGAAGGCAAGGTGTGAAGCTATTGAAGTAAAGTAGACTAGAAAAAATGGTGGCCTGCTGGAACCAGGAAAATGGAACGTGGGATATAGAAAAGCAGTCTGGAATCAGACATCAGTCCTTGCTTTTAGAAAAACTGGCTTCTTATTGGCTATGCCTATTTTACAAACCTCTCTCCTAAAAACAGCTTGACAAAACTGACATTGCACAAGCCTGGCTTCCTGCAAAAGCTGTTTTGCAATGTCCAGACAATGAGACTATAATCTGCAGAATGACTTTGAATCATGCTTGTTTTTAAAAATATCTAAAATGAACAACAGATGTTAAAAAGATAATGAAGGCTAAATAACAAAGAAATAAAACAGACTGCCTGGCTTGTCAGTTTACTCCTGATTAAAAAATATCCAGATGAGCACACATGAGTGCAGAGCCATAGCCAGTTAAAAACTTGTGTGGAGGTAGAGATGAGGGTAGGATTTTGAACTCAAGCAAATTACAACCCTTTAATTTATACATGTCTGCAGTCTAAAGAAAATCATAAATAAGTCTATTACCTTTAAATGGTAGTAATTTGTAAAGTGTACTTTCCTTCAATGTAAATCTCCCATGAAACTGATACCAATTAGGTAAGGAGAAAACATTAATGAGAATCCTAAATGCAGGGGCTTTTACCATTCTCACAAGAGCTGTTTTTTCTTTTCTTTTCTTTTCTTTTCTTTTCTTTTCTAAGATTTTATGTGGGGGAGGGGAGGAGAGAAAGAGCATGGGGGGGTGCAGAGGGAAAAGCAGACTCCCCACTGAGCAGGGAGCCCAGGACTCTGGGATCATGACCTGAGCCAAAGGCAGATGCTTAACCGACTGAGCCACCCAGGCGCCCCACCAGAGCTGTTTCTTAAGAAGGAGCAAACCTACAGTCTTGCCTGGAACTGCTGTGCTGATCCACAGAGGGTCACAAAAAGGGACACTGTACAAGTGTCACCATTTCCATGTATTATTTGCCTAGTCCTCACCCCTCATTTGTAGTAGTTTCCAAGAAGTTAGGCTTTAACATTCTTTCCCTCAGTTGAGTTGCTCATTTTAATTAACCTATGGTTTCCACCTGTATTTCCTAAGAAACAGTTAGATGTACCATTAGCTTCATGATGTGATCAAGAAAACACCACCAGCCCTCAATCTAAGGACATTGTTCCAACTCAAAAACATCACTGACAGTCACTATTAACAATTTGTCAAGAAGTACCATGGTACTTGGTCTGGCTTTTAGGTGTTGTAGAAAAGAACTTACATCCTCTCCATCCTCAGGGTCATTTAATGTGACCCTGAGATTTAATGTGACTTCAAAGTCCAACAGAGTTTTTAGTGAAACCTGATAAGTTTATTCTAAATAGATCATGGAAAAGCAAAGAGTCTTCTAGAATAGCCAGGACACTTCTGAAGATCAAAAACAAGAAGGACAGGTTTGCCCGACCAGACATACTTACTATAAAGCTGAAGTAATTAAGATTGTGTGATAGCCATGCAGAGATAATTATCAGGGTTTCCTCACCTCCCCCACCTTCATCTTTGAAGTCCTTAATCTTGGAAGATCTAGCAGGGCTTGTCCCAGGCATTATCTTTCATAGTAGAACATTCATGAGCCCAATAATCCATGAATTCTACCTTTAAATATAAGCAGAGTAACCCTTGCATATGAACATGAAGACATGTATATAAGGATATGCACAGCATGAGTGTTCTAAGCTGCAATGACTGACTAACTACACTGATTGATGGAAGACAGACAAATCAGTTGTGGGGAAATAACTGGAAGACAGGATGAGGTAACTGCAGAAAAATTAGGACCAATGCAAGTACATGTAATACATGTGTACAAAACAGCAAGTGTTGTTATTATTATTATATTAAAGTGGTGAATTATTACACAATTCAGTCCCAACCAACATTGTTTCATGACACTTTCATCAGTATTATGCAAGACTTGCCATATTAAGAAATGTTACCACAATACTCTTGATATAGGAAATATTTTTACACATACTTCATGTCAAATGAAATGCTTTCATAAAATCCGTTTACTTTGAATAGGAGAAATTTAATTTGAATAAAAGACATTTTAAAAACTATGCAAAATTTTAAAATCCAAGTTACAAATCAAAACAGAGACAAATATACATCACCTAAGATATAGTATATCCTATGATTTAATTATGTATGAAAATAAAACACCAAGCAGTATCTTTGTAAATATAGCAAGAATGCCTTCAAACTGATGTGAAATGACATTTTTTTAAACCTAAAAGTCAACTTTATTTTGTAGGGCATCCAGAATTGTCAAGTAGGTATTAAAACACTTTTGAAACTTTTGTCATGTGAACAACAACAAAAAAAACCTCAAATGACCCTCTTTAGTCCCACTCCAAACAAGAATCAAAGAACAAAAATGCAAATAGTGATATGTCTCTTTGTTCAACTTTTGTTTCTTAGTTTTTCATAGTTCAATTACGTACATATAGTATACTTTATCTAATTTTAAACATGAAACTATGGACTAACAAAATAAAGAGGTTTTTTTTTTTTTAATCAAAAGTTCAATGACAGGATTCCTTTAAATAGGAATCCACAAGAACTGAGAATATGATTCAGGATACCCAAATCATTCCACATACATTTTTTTCAGGAATATCTTGCAGTGCAGATTACAGCGATGCACTGAAGGAAATGGAGAGCAGAAGAAGAAGGGGAGGTACAGTCAAAATAATCAGATACAACCCTAGACTTGCTCCCTGCTATGCCTGCAATAAGGTCAGTGGGCTGTTTTGACCAAACAAATGAACAAAAATATACCAGTTAAGCAATCGGATTTATTGTGATAGCTACAGTCTGTGTTTGTTTCTGGAGAGAGTTAAGCAAATATGCATAATAGAAATACACCCTAGAAGACTATTTCACATCTTGAAAATCATTATTGTTTGTGAATTTCATATTTTAAAGTGATAAATTCTACCTATGTTGCTTTTCTTTTAGGGTTTAGGGAAATAAGCATTTTATTGGATGTTGAAATCATGGTTTCAGAGACAAAAAGCTGGCAGCTACTGCTACAGATACATAATACACAATTCACGTGTGTGTTACCCAAAAACCACTACCTTAAAAACATCATTGCATGCTGAATGTTCCATATTCCAACTTGACCAAAGAAAACAAGATCATGATGGAAATAAATGAGGGTGTTCTTGCCAAGCCATGTGCTTAAAGAAAACATGTCAGCTTTAGTTACACTTCTGCTATCAGTGAGCACTTCAAGGGGTATGTAGAAAAGTGACTTTTAAAAATTCTGATTTTTATACAGTTTGTCCACAGAGCAAATTCTTTACATTCACTATGTTCTCAAAGCTCCAATGAGCTAAGCACTTTACCTACAAGATGAGACTATGAGCAATAGGAATTCTACAAAAATTTTCCAATTATTTAGTGAAAAATAGTCGATGAGGAAAGGGAGAAACTAAGCAAAAAGGCTCCAGAAAAGTAAAAGGGAAGTTGTTCTGCAACCCTTGGCTTTAGGACCCTCCCAACACAACCGCAGGCTGCTCTCTCCTACATCTGAAGCGGAAACAGTGACAATCGCCAATTTTGATTTAGAAAAGTAGTTGAGCTACAAGTGCTTACATCTGTTTGGACGACCTCGGGAGGACGGGATTAAAACTCTGGATTTCAGGGAAGGCCACACACTTTCCGACTTCATATTTGTACCTGCCATCTTTAACAGGCTACCCTAATTCCAGACAGGTCCCTGACAAGACCTCAAATTCTACCCAAATCTGTACCACCATTCCACATCTCACCACCTTCTTAATTAAAGATGGCAAAATGAAAAACATGCTGGAGAACAAATATAAAATGAGCTCAAAGCCCAGTCCCAACACAATGTAGATTATTTTAAACTCTGTTCTCCCCTCAGATATTCATGTGTTAATCTGACCGCGCAGTATGTGGTGCACTAAATAGTGGCTGAAACTGTCTTAACAGGAGCATCCCTGCTTAGACGTCATTCTTCAATAACTTTCTCAGTTGAACAGAATCATTGTCTGGAGGATGGTGAGGGGAGACATCCTATGTGAACCTTAGTGAAGAAGAAAGACTTCTCAGAGTGCAGTACTGTAAAGAGATAATTAAAGCTTTGAGAATCTGTGCTCAGAAAAAAAGGCAAAGGACTGGAATTAGATGAAAAGAAAGCTGAAAAGCTATTAGTAATATATAACCTTACGTATTACAGTGATTATTTTTTCTTTACTTACTAACCGTCTCTAAAACAAACACAAGACAAGATTTTAAGTGAGGAAAGTTAGACAAAAATAAATGAGTGGGAAAAAGAGGGTGAAACCCCAGGTAAGCTAGTCCCCCCCCCCCCAAAAAAAAAAAAAAGCAGCAGCAGCAGCGGGCCAGAAGGTTTATATACTTGTTGGAGGTGGGCTACAAATTGTGCTCTAAGCTTTCAAGAAACCAAATTTTAAGAGGTAATGCATCTGGTCACTATTCACAATGTCCAGAAGATAGCAACAAACTAACTCAGAAAAACAACTCTGTTATTAAGATACAAGATTTTTCTCTCTTTTTCTCTCTCCTCCTGCCCTCAGCTACTCAGGGAGCAGACACTGTGAAATGCATTGCATAGTACCACCATTCCCTCCCAAAACAGCCATGATGATAAATTTTATGAGACTGCTTTCATTTTTTTTTTTTTTTTTTTTTTTTTTTTTTTTACTTTTTTTTAAAGCCTCCTTCAATGTAGGTTCATGGCCTGAGGCCTGAGCACAACTGAATTCAAAAGTAATTTCACAAAGAACTAAAACTGTTTAAACTATTGAATAGTGTTAATCTCCACTGAAAACACATCACCACTACATATATGTGTGTATGTGTATATATATATATATGCATTTTCATATATATATGCATTTTCATATATATATGCATTTTCATATATATATACACATACATTTATACACATACATATATACATACACACAACACACACACACACTGTACTTTAAGGTGTTAGATTAAGAACATGAGTAAAAATTCATTCAGAAACCAGAAGTACAGCTGAGCAATAGAATGAACTTTTTTAAAGTTCTATCTATTAATAGAAGCTGAAAGGTAAATATTATCCACCAGAAGCATTATGACAGTTCAGCAGACCTCTGGATCCTACTCTCTTGTTTTAAACGATTGATTCTGTAAAACCTGTCTATATATTCATTTCCAAGTTACTAATGGAAAAAGTCTTAAATAGGGTAAAAAGTATTTTTAAAAGTCTCCCAAGGTGACATTCAAGACAACAGTGCAGCTTGAACTATAATTCCATTCAGTTCACTCAGTTCAACGGGTCTTTATTGCACGCGTGTGGGGTAGATGCCATGGGGGATTCAGAAATGAATGACAATGGACCCTGACCTCAAGAACATGATATGCGGTCTAAGGGAGTATATGAAAGAGATGCAGAAATGGGAAGGGAGAAGAAAAACAAAATAACGACTCTTCCTCTAGCAAGCAGGGTCAAACAAGTGCCCTTGAAAAGGCAGAGAGTTCTCTGGAGGGTTCTAGGTGTCAGTGGAGATAAGCCTGTAAGGAAAAGTAGAAGATGGACAGATGGAGATGAATTAGGGAAGGAGGAGCCAGAGGAACAGAAAAGAGGTACAGGGAACATCAAGGAGCCTCAGTTGATTACAATGTTCAAAAACAGGGAGAGAGAGAAGCCAAACAGTAGGTCTAGTCCACATGACAATGGTCTCAAAGATCATGGTGAAGAGAATGTGTTTAACATGGTAGGAAACAGCTCAACACTTTAGATCTCATGATCACAGCTGTGGATCAATTCATTAATCTTCATAAACATACTGCTTCTACAATAGGAAATATCTTTTAGGAAGCAAAAAACAGAGACCAAACTAATTGAAAAGAATCCATGTTGTCTATATCTTTGCAGGAAAGGATCTTAGGGGAAGAAACCTGTTTGGAGCAAATTAGTATCTTCTATTACTAAGTTTTACTCAAGTACATACTACTTCATAAAAACCTGTTTCTGAAGATCAAAGGTAACAAACATACACGCTGTCCTACTTAAAATAATTTTAAGTCTCTATGCAGATAGCCATGAACTAAAAATCTTGCCCAACCTTAGACTTCAACTTGGATCTATTCTCTAGCGGAAAAAGACTCTCACATTTTGTGTTTTAAAAATTTTTGCAAGCAATCATGAGTCATTGATTGAAGATCAACCTGCCCTTTGTTCATTAATATGACCCACTTGTACTGTATAGAGAATATTCACTTCTGCTATAATTTTCTGTTCTAGGTATATATCTAAACAGAAAATTTATACTAATGATGGTATGTCTCAACAGAGATACTCTCATAACAAACTCTACAAGTTAGTAATACTTCAAACTAAATCTTTTAACTCCAATGAAAGCAGAAAATAATAGAAAAATATCCCAATAGAGAAACACTAAAATAAATGTAAATGACCTGCTAAAAATAAACTATTTCTCTCTAGTACATGGCAATATTAGAAAGTTTAAATAGTGGAAATTCCATGGAGTCCTAAACTATTTTTGCTCTCTATATGGCAGCATTGAACTTCCTTGTTGCATTAAGTCACATTTAAGAGTAATAACCAGGCCAAAATAACTACTTAATTTTAGGGCTTTCGCCTCATTTAAATTTTAGAATTCTTTGAGATATTAATACATCTTTCTTCTTTGACACTGTTACTAGACTGTTTTTCAATCAATTTAGGATATGGAAATGAATGTATAACAATACAGAGAGGATTCCAGATTTACAGAAACTAGAATTATTCTAAGTTTATTTTTCTCTAAATATTGGTATTGAGAAAAACTATTTAGTATGGCAAATACTTCTGAGAAATACGTAGATTACATTCATTCTTCAAAATAAATTCGTTATATGATAATGAACTTTTAATCATAAGAGAAACATTTTAAAGCTACGTTCTTGAGAATTCCACAATAATTTGTTAAAAATCTCCAACAATGATGCAAAACAGGTTATTTGGTTTTTTTCACTATAGAGAATATATTCAAAGTATAGATATTTACATGTAGGAGGTGCTATATAAATGTTGAATGAATGGTTAATTTCAATGAACATGGGAAATAAACACTCATTATTACAAACTGCCACTCATTTATAAATGGTAAGTTGAAATATCAAAAAATATTGCCCATAAGAAAAAATATTGAAGATCATTAATCTGAGACATTTGGGAAAGAACAGGGACAGGAGAAAATAGTTTCTCTGCCCTCTGGTGGCAATAAAATCAATTGCAGCATTTCTAAAGTAACGCATAATTAAATGTCCCTGTTATGAAATCAGGTTTTTCCCCCTGTGACAAAATGTCTGTGATAAAAATCCTGATTGCTGCATGGCAAATTTCAAGGCGGTTGGACTTTAAGAATTTCCCCATGTTGAACTTTTACCTAGACTATTTACAAAGGATGCTGGTTTTTTTCTCTTTCTTTGAGATACTTTATATATTCAGTAGGCTAACTGTTTAACTCCGAGATTACTCAACAACTATAAGTAGACTGATATCCAGTAAAAATCTACTTCAGTTTGCAATAAACCTCCAACACATTTACCAAGAAATTTAAAACCATTCATTTTTAACTCAATCCTATAAATATATGGGTTTCTAGAGTAATTTTCCACCATAGATACTAGTTTATAATTAGTTTGTAACACCTGTACATTTATGTTGAACAATTTAGGTATTTTCTAATCCACAAAGCTTTTAATTATGTGGTGAATTTTAGAATGGAATGTTCACTTCATCCTCAATTTGAGAACTTAGAATAGAAAATTAATTGTATACATATTCTTTTCTCAGTAACATACCATTAATGAAAGAAGCTCAGAGAAAAAAAATATTTGCTGACCTTTATTTTATTTATTTTTTTACTGTAAATGCATTACTTACTTCCAGTGCCAAAGAAGTTTTCAAATAAACAACTTGGGATGCGTTTTGGCACACATATTTCTCTAATCTCCTTTGGGATGAAGTAAATTGTTCTCTTTAAGCATCTACTTATTACATGAACGTGGAGATAGATACCCTATCAATACCAGAAGGGAAAAGTCTTATTTTTTTAAGCCAATGAAATATATCAGAGAAATAAACAAGAAAGGATAACCTCCTGATATGATACCTACTAAAGAACAACCAATGTCCATTTATGCAGAACAAAATTGTATCTGACAAAGACAAACCAACATAAGAACGTTGGAGTTTTAAAGCGTTTCACAGTTTTAAAAGTGTTGTCATCATATTGCCCCCTCCTCCCAACCCACACACCCCTCCAATCATAAATTGGAGCGCGGAGTCAGAATCTGTGCTTTCTCTGTAAGAATTTACACCAGGGGCAGAGACAGTGTTTTAGTGGATTTCTAGGTCTCAGATTGGTAAATCTCATTCAAGGACTTTCTCCAAGATTCACCTCACCTGGAATCCCCAGGTGACCTCGGTAGGCTTCCATCTGCGACTTTCATGTTTGACATTTGTGGACACACGTATAATTTCTGAGGAAGCACTTACCACCACCACAAACCCACCTTCAGAATTGAAACAAAGCAAAACCTTGATTATCCTAATCAGAAAGTTTTTGTTCCTTTTTTTTTTTTTCCTCTGTTTTTGTTCATTTCATCTCCTCTGGAAGTCTAACCTGAGTTCACAAATTTCTGCCAAGGTCTCTCTCTCTCTTTCTCTGCCTGTTTCTTCACTTTCTTCCCGAGGGGCAGAAATGGTGAGCAGGCTCTCAGTTCTCAGTGGACAGTGTCGCGGGAGCCACCTGGACCTCGGCTCAGCAACGCCTAGCCTAAGAGGGCCAGCAAGCCTCGGGGGGAGGGCTGCTCCGCGGGCTCGCCGCTGGCCCCGGGGGCGCGGCTCCCGACTGGACGCACACCTGGCTGGCATCCGCCGGAGCAGGAGGCACTGCCACTGGGAAGATGCAAAGACCAGGTCTCCCCATGGGGGCAATGCCAGGGCACTTGGACAAACCCGGGACACGTTCAGGCCTGTCTGCAAAGACCGCCGGCGGAGGACAATGGGGGCAGGGATTGGTCTCCAGAGGTGTGCCCACCCCACTCGTGCCGCCCCCACCCCTCCTCTGCTTCTCGCCGCACCTACCCCGCCCCACTTTCAGAGCCCGTTCTGCCCCAGACAGCGAAAGGAAGCTAAGGTGGGGATCGCCTAGGGAAGGAAGGTGCGGCCACAGTAAATTTTTCTCCAGTTAGGGGGGAGCCCTGCAATACCCAGCTGCCACCACGTCCCCCACCCACAACCCCCATCAAGCACTCGGTTAGTTTGTGGCGGCAGCAGGGAAGCAGGAGGAGCCGGAGGGGAGACTGCCCAGGGATGCCAGTTCCTGGGAGAGATTATCTACAGAAGGAGGTTTCCTCTTACACACCAGAGCCCTCTCTGGGCGACTTGGGGAGACGGTACCACCCCCTGTAGCTCAGGTGAAGGAAGCCCGAAATCCTCAAGAAAACCCCCAGTCCCCTTCTCTAACCAACCCTCTTCTCCCCATTCGGAAAGCCCAAGTTTACCCGAAAAGCAATTACAATAACTTTCCCAAGGGCAGACAGATAAAGTGGGGGTGGGTGGGAAGGGGGTGGGGAGGTGTTAGCCCGGTCTTTAGTTGCGCACAAAATCAACAAGCGAAAGTGCATCTTACCATTGATCTGGTTTCCAGGCTCCCCTTCAGTGAACTGAAACCGGTCCATTAAAAAGTGGCAAAGTAACACAACTCCTGCAGCGGCCAGGTCGGCCCTCGGGAACCTCGCCATGCCGCCGCCGCGACCTCCCTCCTCCTCCCCTCCAGTCCTTCCCAGGCTCCTTGTGCTCCGGGGCTCCGGGTGGGAATGGGGACGATGGGGACGATGGGGACGATGGGGCAAAGCTCTGCGGACCGGTCTTGGCTGAACCTGGAGGCCTTTGTAAATTTCGATGGGATTTCACACTCTGAAGCTTGGAAGAGGAAGAAGGGAGAGCGAGGGGGAGTGCAGTTCTCTCTGGACCTCCGGGTCTCTCTTCGCAACTTGCCACAGCACTCGCAGCCCTCACGCCAGACACAGGACAACTGCGGGCAGGAAAAGCCACTTGCAGCCGGGTCTCGCAAACTCTCGGTTCCGCACAGGCAGCGCCACCCGGGTGCCCGGAGACAGTGACTTCCAAGACCCCGCGATACGCTCCACTGGGTTCAAAATAGATCTAATTCCACAGCAGCGCGGCTGCCTTCTCCAAATCCAAGAGGGCTGTCGGCTCAGAAGGAACTTTCCCCAGTGTTGGGATGGCCCCCGCGGGAGGTTTGGGTTTGCGGGAAGGGGGTTAATGTGGGCTGCGAAACCCCTCCGACAAGTTTTTCTTCTTTTCTTCGCCCGACGCAGGGCGCGCGTCCTTTCTCGCAGCGGGAGGGATGGGCAGCCCTGAAGAGCTGAGCCCAGGGAAGGCTAGGGCTGCAGCAATCAGAGGTCCGAAGCCAGGGGGGAAAAAATATGTGTGTTTAAAAAAAGAAGAAAAATAAGGGGAGAAAAAAGGAAGAGGAAGAAGAAAGAAATGGGGGGGGG